>NC_056736.1:242144832-242249832 GCF_019279795.1 Protopterus annectens | reverse complement strand
TAGCAGACTTATGGAACTCCTTTCCACAACTGTTTGCTACAGTTAATTTCACATCCTTCATAAGCTTATCTAGATTACATTTTAAGACATTATTGTCTTGACCAAACTGTAGTGTCACTTAGCACATCTCTCTGTCCTACTGTTCTCATAATTTGCCTTACCATTTTTTAATCAAACTCAGCTAAGTAATCACTATAATAATTCTAATAGCATTCTAATGTATGAAATGTTTTACTCACCTTTCTCACCTAGTATTTCACTTGAATCTACTCTGTACTCATTTTCCCTCTATATTTCCACAAACTTTAAGGTTATTACATACCTATTTCTACTATAAATATATATATATATATATATATATATATATATATATATATATATATATATATATATATATATATATATATATATATATATATATATATATATATATATATATATATATATATATATATATATATATATGGGTCTACTTCATAAGATCGACAGACCATTTGATTGACATTCATTTGGTCAACAGCTGATTTGGTCGACAACCAGTATTCAAGGCACTTAACAGGGATTTTCCCCCCTCCACAATGTTGTGTGACCCTGGAGTTGATATATATATATATAGTTAGGGGTGTGTGAGGGGCTTCTTCCCCCACCCCCCCAACTATATATATCAATTCCAGGGTCGCACAACATTGGGGAAGGGGGCAAATCCCAGGTTTTTGCCTTGAATACTGGTTGTCTACCAAATGAGCTTTTCGACTAAATGAATGTCGATCAAATGGTTTGTCGATCTTATGAAGTAGACCCACACACACACACACACACACACACACACACACACATACACATATATACATATATATATATATATATATATATATATATATATATATATATGTATATAGTTACAGTAACTCTGTCAAATGTGCGTGTTTACTGCTGTCTGTTTATATAACAATCTCTGCTTCTGTGTGGGAAGTGTTTACAGTTATGGTAAGTGAATGTTTCTGTAAAGTAGTGGGAGTTTGTGTGCAAGTGTTTGTGGTTTACAGACAGAATAAGGATGATTAGAGACGGGGATAGTTTTTGTGGTGTGTGTGTGTGTGTGTGTGTGTGTGTGTGTGTGTGTGTGTGTGTGTGTGTGTGTGTGTGTGTGTGTGGTTGTGTGAAGGTACTGGAGTTTGTATTTTAGTATTTCTGTGTTAAAGGTTAGAGTTAGGCCTATGTAAGGGGATAGATTAAAAATGTTGCATTGGTGAAGATGTACTCAAAGTGTGTGAGTGGGGTGTGGGATGTGAGCATCCCCTGTATTATTACCACAAAAATAAATATTTTTAGTAAAATAACGCATAGGTTCGGGGCTAGGGAAAGAGTCAGTGTTAAATATTGGGTAAGCACACATGACTGAGGTGGTACAGGGGCAAAGATCCCTTGTCTCTCCTTACTCATGTGTACTAACCATAAGCCAAATCTTACCACTTCTGCCAGTTTCAGCAGAATACCTTATCTTAGCAAAGACCTTTTCCCCTAGCAGTCTCACTATTTAGAAAAGGTATGCATAAAGGCACTGCTAGTTTCTTTTTTAGCTCAGAGATACCAAAAGGAAAATGTTTGTTTTCCTTTTGCAGTTGGTGTGCTACCAGCCATTTTATCCTATTTTTTTAGTTGTGATATGCAAACAGCAAATTAATTTATATTGATGTTTCTGCACATAAAAATTTCTGCATGTCCTCCCTGCGGTTGAGTGACGTTAAAGACATGCAGGATGGTGCTTGTGTGAATGGGTGTGCCTTCTTTGAAGGTTGGGCATCGGGCTGGCACCTCGGCACCTTAAAAATCCACTGCCAGTCATTAGCGGACCGGAGTTCTGCTGTGGCGACCCCAAACCAGGAAAGGCCGAAAGACATTACATTACTATACTTAATAAATAGTATATTTTGTCTAACTGAAAAAGTAACATATCTAACCTAAACTGATTGAGCACAGATGTTCAAAAAGAAAATACTTAATTTTTTTTTTCTTGCAGGGGGAACAAGCAAGCAAGCATCCCAGTACCCCTCCAACATCCAACATTCTCTGATAAGTATATATATGAATTCCAAGAATGCATTACAGTGAGGAAAAGAAAAATTCCCCAACCCCCCACTCTGCTGCGATCTCAATGTTTGATCTGCAGATCTTTTATCACACTTTCCACTTCTTTTTGAAGTCAACCAAAGAACTATCAAGCAAAGTATGTATACATACACACACACACTCACACACACACACACACACACACACACACACACACACACACACACACACACACACACACACACACACACACACACACACACACACACATACACACATAGTTAGATGGCTATAGATATATTTTATAATATTTTTGTTGACTATAACATTTCTAAAGATTTTGTATGTCTGATAGAGTCTCATTTAGATACTGCAGTTTATGTTCCATAATTTCTAAAAGTAAAAATCAGAAACATGGTACTCTCTACAAAGAGTTAATACACACAGAAGAGGATTCCTGTCTCAAAGTTAATCACTCAGCTTGTCTACAGAACTTGTATGTTATTGAATGCCAAGCATGGGGCTTGTATATATTATATCCACTACTGATCTATAAAGCAAGTGAAACAGTAATGCAATGTGCAAAGCTGTCTGCTGCAGGAGAGTTGCAAAGCAGTACAGAGATTCATTTTCCAGAAGTAGAAGACTAAGATGTTGTAAAAGGCTTGCCTGTAATTCCCAATTTTTTTTTTTAATGCAAAACAGTATTTTGACATTTTGTAAACATAATTCTTTTTGGATGATGGAATGTTCAAGAAAACACACACACACACACACACACACACACACACACACACACACACACAAAAATTGAAATTTGTATAATAAATAAGTGTACATCTCAATGCAATGTTTATTTTTATTTATTTATTTAGTGATATTTGATTACCATGGAACTCTGACTGGGTAGAAGCCCATTTTCAGTGGAGGCTCAGGGAGAAAAGCTCCAAATTATTACAAAACATTTTAAGAACAATAACTTTACAATCTTCAAAAATAAAACAAAAACAGCTGCAGTTTAAATAATTATAGCAAATTAAACATAATATGAAAACATTGGTTAAGATCAATGCGATGTATATGACAATAATTTAATATTTAGAGAAATTTTAGACAGTTTGTAGAGAAATTAAAGGCAAGTTAGTTTAATACAAATAGGAATCACAATATGAAGTGAAAGAAAAACAGGTTTATGGTATATTTAGAGAGAAATTTAGAGAAGAGAATTATATGGCAATAAGGAAGTAGGTGAAGAAGGGAGAGTAAGGAGGTATTAGGAATGAAAAGGTACTTGTTCACATTCAGGTATATACTTTATCATGGTTTTGAGTAAGAACAAAGCCAGATTTAAGCTAGAAAGTCTTTAGCAGTGTTTCTGAAAGATGGGAGGGATGGTATTGACCTGATGTATACAGGTAAGGAGTTTGAGGCCTTAGGAAACTTGTACAAGTACAGATAATGTCTAGCAGATTTGCTAGGTTTGTAAACAGACATAAACATAGTTTTGTAGAATTTCTTTTGTGCTGGAGAGGCAGATGGATGCTGGATAATTTTATATGTGGTAAGAATTTTTGTATGTTCGTTGATGTGGCATTTCTAATCGATTTAGGCTTTTCAGTGCTATAGATTAGTAGGTTCTTAAAGGAGTATGTGCTGCAAATTTTGCAATTCTGTTATACAATTGTTCAGGTTTTAATTTTTGTGAAGTCTGGAGGTTAGTAAGAATAGGAGTGCAATAAAAAAGAGTGGAAAGAAGATTAGTTATGGCAGGTGTAGTTGTAGTTGTGTCAGTGAGAATGTTTTTGGCTATGTAAAGCATCCCTGTTTTTTTGATGAGTTTTTGTTATGCATTTCTGTATATGCAGGGCAGGTGTAAGATTATCATCTACTATCACCCCAAATAGTTTTCTATAAAAAGTGACTTCAATGTCTATATTATAAAGAGAGAGGACCTCATTTTTTTTTCATGAGAGACGGATTTGGGGGGAAACTAGTAGTTTAGTCTTTTTTGGGTCAAGCATGAGTTATGAGTTATGAAGCCATGTTTCAGTGGCTGTTAAAGCTCCTGAGTAATTGTTTAGAGGTGTACCATGTGTCAGATGTGAGTGTAGAGTTCTCTGTGTATTGTACTAGGGTGGCCTGTTGTGTGGAAGTATAGAGTGATTTGGTGAAAAATGTTAAAAGAGGAGGGGACCAGGGATAGAACATACTGGTACACTGGTGGTGACTATAAGATAATTTGAGAGCATGGAGTGCCATTTTATTAACTGATATCCATTGGACAGATAGCTTATGAACCACAAAAAGGGTGGGCTGAGAAAGACCTAGAGAGAACATTTGAAGTAGAAGTTTGTTGTGATCAACTATGTGAAAGGTTTTAGACAAGTCTAGAAAGAAGGAAGAGACTAGTTTGCCATTATGTCTAGCTTTATTGGTAGCATCTCTATAGATTAGAAGGGCAGTGCTAGTAATATGGGAAAGATGGAAGCCATGTTGTATAGGGGAGAGGAGTTCTTCCTCCAGGAGATAGTTTAGCAACTGTGTTTGATACATTTTTCAAGTATTTTGGTGAGGGGACATAAGACTTCTCTATGTTTAAAGTGATGTGAGGGATAATGTATGACGTTTTCCATAGAGAGGGAATGTGGGATTCCTGGATTGACTTATTGATAAGGGTTGAAACAGGATAGTTAATGATATCGGCTGCTATTTTTAGGTACTCGCTTCTAAGCTCATCAGCTAAAGAAGAGCATGGTTTAAGTTTGTTTAAAAGTAGCTTTATATAGGATGTGGGCTCAGGTTTGAAGGTGAAAGTGTATGTGGTAATATGTGGCTGCTGGGCAGGGTTGGGATTTGATGTTGAGGAATCCTTGGTTAGGGATACTATACTATCTATAAAATAAGAGTTGAAGTGCATTGCATATTCAAGTTGTGAGTTATCGGGAGAGGTGTTTGGGTTGAATTTTTGTCCGGGATGTAAGATTTCTGCAATGGCTGTCCAAAACTTTTTAAGTCTGTGTTTAGTATTATTTTGAAAATTATTATAGTATAGTTTTCTTGTCTTCATTTATTTTCTTTTTAGTACAAGTGTGAAGCATTTTGAAGTTTTCAAGATATCAAGGTGGTTTATATTTTTGCCATTCTTTCCATGCTTTTTCTCTATTCTGCATTAGCATTCTACATTTTTGGATAGCCCAATTGCATTATTTGTTTTCAGTCTCTTCCTTTTAGGAGGTGCAAGGCTATTTAGGATATTTAGGAAAGTTGTATTGAATTCAATTACAACATCATCTAAGGGGAGGATTTTTAGGAACTTCCAGTTAATAGACGATAGTGTAGTAATGAACATTTCTGGGTTAAACTTGGAAATGTAAAGTGTTATTTTATAAGTATGCTGTTTAACTGGATGTGTGGGATGTCTAGTCATATAGATCGGGAAATGATCACTGAGAGAGTCTGATGTTGTACCTGTGGTGGAATATTTGCTAGGGTCTGATACTAGGATCCAGTCTAATAGAAAATGTGATGTCTTTCTATAATGTGTGCAGCTGTTAATCAGTTGTGTGGAACTATATACATTCATGATAGATGTAGAGGAGTTAGAGTTTATGTCTAACCAATTGGCATTTACATCACTTAGTAATATTTTTTCTTGTGGAATTGTTATGGATATCCATTGTAGGATGTCTTCCAGTATTCTAAATCCACATTTCTACTCTTAAAAAATTATTTTTTTTTCTGAGTAAATTCTTTGTAATTTTCTTTGTAACTCTAATGGAGCTTTTCTTCCCAGGCCTCCACTAAAAATGGGCCTGAGTTCAAAATTAGACCATCCCTGTAAACAAAAAAGGCAATAAATAAATAAATATTTACAACACCAATATATCTAGAGATGTTTGGCATACCCCAACCTTCCAGACCCTTACCAGATTTCAGTTTTCTAATATCAATCTGGCATTTTTTTCTCACCATACATGCCTACCACAAAGTCTCTTATTGACTCTTCCCCTTTCTATGAAGGGTGAAGAGGGAGCTGTATTACCTTATACTATATTAGCAGAAGAGATTTAACCAACACCTAAATTAATTAATATCACTCCTCAACATCTTTAATCAAAGCTTCCTACATTTACCACCACTAACATATAGCCTGTATTATATCTACAATGAATCTGATTCAGGCACTTCCTACTACCCTCTTTAAATAATCCTTTCATTCTGTTTTCCAGTCTGTATAACTAATCTTACTTCCTAAGTTTTCCACTACTGTTCCCTCTTCTTTCTCTAACAAAAAAAAAGGAAAACAATTTTTTTGTTTCATCTGATGCACTATCATATCCCTAAAACTGTAAATTAATATTGTGAGTTGTTGTCTGCTTTACTTGCCAAAGTTATAACTTGCATCCTGTTTTTTTTTTTCTTTCCCTCATCATAATTGTGAATGTAAAACTTCTTTTCTTGTCTTTTCCAGGTTGTACTGGAACTTTTCTAGCCAAACTCCTGATGAATGTTGGCTCCATGCCCAGTCAGACTTTACTGGTAAATAAATGTAAATAAATAAATACATATTTACAGAAATGTATATATATATATATATATATATATATATATATATATATATATATATAAAAAACACAACCTCATTTCTACCATCTCTTGACTAAATTCTGCATGATGAATTTGGTCAATAGATGAAAATTGCAAGTTTTCCACAGCATAACCATCCAGATCTTTCCCATGGTGTCTTTCATTTCAAGGACTACAACCACCATAAGGTACTTGTCCACTCCTTATTATAGTGATAGTGGAAAAAATGCCAATTCTTCATCTCCACTCTGAATGGTGACAACTGTTTTGGAGAAAGCATAACTCTGACTCTTCTGCAAATCTATTAAAAAGTTCTAGTACCTCTAGGAATAATAGGTCAACATGTCTTGTCGATAGCTTGCAGTCATTCATAAATTAATCAGTTGCACTCATCCCACTTAACCCCACAGTTGCTTTTCTAGAAAGTAACATCATCACTAATTTCACCATGATCAGTTTATTTATTATTATTTTATGTTACATTTGTTTACCAAGAAAGTCCGACTGGACACAGGTTCTTTTTCAGCAGAGGCCCGGGGAGGAACGCTCGTAATACAGTATATAACATTTCCATCTGGCTGTTTAGCTTACATAAAACAGTTTGAAATACATAGTAACAGTACACAGTTCAATGATAGTCATTAACAATGAAAACGCTAGATACATTTACATGAAATATTTAATTTCTGACTTATAGCTGTTTATCTGTGTTCCAAATTGTGAATAATTACATATTTTGTATACCATGCAGATTCACAAGCTCTCAAAGCTAAGGATGTAATACAAGTTAATATAACAGGTGGGGTGAGGGTTAAAGAAAGTAGAAGAGGGAAGGGAAAGGGTACATTAGTGGGGGTAATAATGTACTGAGAGAGGGAGTTGGTAGAGAGCAGTAGGTAGTATAAAGATTAATCAGGATTGTCAGAATTACAGAGCCACGTTGCAATAAGTGGATTTTAAGACAAAGGATGTAATACAAGTTGGCATAGGAAGGTGGGATGCAGGATTTACAAAAGTAGGAGAGAAAAGGGAAGAGGTACATTAGTGGGAGTAGCAAAGTGCTGTGAGAGACGGCATTGGTAATAGAGCAGTAGGAAGTATAACAGGTTAATCAGGGTTGTAACAGTTACAGAGCCATGATTGCTGTAGGTGGGATTTTAAGGCCTTTTTGAAGGAGGCAATAGAAGTTGTGACTGAGATGTTTGGGGGAAGGTTGCTCCGATGTTTGGCAGTAGTGTTGCTATAGAGGGATATACCTGTAGAATTATTGGCTTTGGTCACATCTGAGAGCATTTTTTCATAGTTTCATAGTTTCATAGTAGTGCACTAGGCTATCTGCCCTGGGGCATTTACAAGCCTAGCCAACAATGATGTGGCTTACGCCACCCCGTATTATATAGTTGCGCCTCTCTAGTAGTGACACATGTGGGACCCCATTATTTAGTAAACTATACCTCTGTCTAGTAGTGACACTGAGGTGACTCCTTACGATCTCCCATCCATGCATCGAGATTTTTCTTGAACAGTGCCAATGAAGGGCTCTGTCTCACATCAACTGGGATTTTGTTCCAGAGTACGGGTAACCTCTGTGTTATGAATCTATCCCTCCAGCATGTTTTATTCATGTTTGTGCAGAGGTTGAAATCTTTAGCTCGCGTGGTTCTGGTGGATCTGGATTTTTTGAGATTGAGCATGTCCATCAGTTCTTGGTTGGACATGGCCCTATATGTTAGGCACAAATCACCTCTGAGCAGGCGGTATGCTACTGAATAGAGCTGGAGTTTCTTTAATCTAGCTGGATAAGGCACATGTTTGAGACCCATGATCCTCTTGGTGAGGTACTTCTGGGGTCTTTCCAGTTGTTGCATGTGCCGGGTGAGATACATCCCAAATGGAGCATTATATTCAATCATGGGCCTGACAAGGGAGGAATATAGAGGTACAATGACCTCCTTTGATCTGGATGAGAATCCCTTCATGATGAGATGGGCAAGGTAGAATGTCTTTCTGACCACTTTGGCAACAAGGTTGTCAAAGGAGAGGTCACTATCGACTTGAGTCCTCAGGTCTCTGATTACTTCTTCCGTACTCAGTGGGTTATTGTCTATGTGATAATTTGTGGGTACTTTGTTTTTCCCAAAGGGATGACTATACATTTTGGCGTTAAGTTTGAGGCCATGATTCCGGCACCAGTTGTCCGTTTCAGTGAGACCTTTCTGTAGGATGTGTGTGTCAGCAGGTGAATCAACTATGGCACCCAGTTTGCAGTCATCTGCAAACTTCGTCAGCCATAATCCTCCCATATTTGCTTTCACATCCGAGAAGTAAATGCCGAATAAGAGTGGTCCCAAGACTGAGCCCTGTGGGACACCACTCGTGACTGGTTTTGAGTCTGACATGGCTCCAGCAATTTTGACCTTATGGGTTCTGTTTTTTAGCCAGTTTGCTACCCATCTTGTGACATATGGATTTACATTTAGGCTGCTGAGCTTGTCTATGATGCCAGAGTGTGGTATCGTGTCAAAGGCTTTAGCCAAGTCCAAGTAGGCAGTGTGGACAGCCTTGCCCTCGTCGATGGCACTAGTGACTGTCTCGAAGAAGTCAACCAGGTTTAAGAGGCAGGATCTGCCTTTTACAAAACCGAACTGGGTGGGATCAAGGGTCTGCAGATCTCCAATATCGCCATTTATGAGTTCCATGATGATGATTCTTTCCATAGCCTTGCAGACCAGGCTGGTCAGACTTATGGGGCGGTAGTTACCAGGGTCAGTAGAATCTCCCCCTTTGTGGAGTGGGACCACTGTTGCTGTGCGCCAGTGTTCAGGTACATATCCTGTAGTGAGGCTAAGATTGAATAGCATTTTTAGGTGCGGGTTTAGTTCATCTTGAAGTTCACGTAACACGCAACCGGGGATACCATCGGGTCCCATAGATGCCGTGTTTTTTGCTTTGTTGAGTGCTGATTTCACCTGTATGTCTGAGATGACAGGTAGGTTACATTCAGCAGGGATAATTACTACATCTTTAGGGGGTGAGGGAGGGGAGAAATTTGCACTGAACCTGTCTGCCAGAATATTGGCAATGTCGGTAGGGTCAGTGAATTTGTTGTCGTTGTGTACCAACTCAGAGCATATCTGAGAATTTCCTCCCAAGGTTCTGACATAATTGAAGAAGGCCTTGTGATTGTCTTTGGTATCCTTGGCAATCTTTCTCTCAAAGTTGGCTTTAGATGTTTTTATGAGAGAACGTAGTTTTTACTTGTGCTGATCAGGGAAGCCTTTCCCTTGTGGGATTTGGCTTTGTCCTGCAGTAGCTTCCTTTTTGTTGTACAGTTTGTTTATAGCCGGGGTCCACCAAACTGGGTGTTTTCCCTTGGTGGAGAGGGTCTTGGTTTTAGTTGGGATTGCTTGATCCATGCATTCTTGGAGATGTCCGTAGAAGGCTGTTGTGTAGGATTCAGCATTTTGGGATGTGGTTTCCATTAACCCAGTAGGCTTAAAGGATATCATTTCTGACTTAAGGAGTGTAAAGTCAGCTTTTGAAAAATTTTTCACTGTAGTCTTTGTTCTGGGGTGGGGGTGGGATATGTAAATCCAACGTGATCAGTTTATGGTCAGATCTTACTAGTGAGGGGTTTATATCTGGTGCGGAGCATTTGGACCCCATGTTTGTGATAATCAGGTCAAGTATATTATCTCTCCTCGTAGGAGAAGTGACCAGTTGCTCCATAGCATTTGAGTTAATGAATTCCAGGAATCTTTGGGCTAGGGTGTTAGGGCTAGAATAGTGGGCCCAGTCTATGTTGGGGTAGTTGAAGTCACCCAATATGATGGTGTTTGGTGTGACATTCATATCCTCCAGTGTTTTCAGGAATGCTTGATGGGATTCCTGGGATTGGGAGGGTGTTCTATAACATGCAACCAGTTGTATGGCAGTTTTGCCTATGGTGAGTAAAACTTGTATGGTTTCTGATGCTTCATGGGTAGCCACCAATCGAGAGGTGTAGGTGTCCTTTATGAAAATGGACACTCTCCCTCCCTTTGTGGTTCGGCCTGGAACTTGAGGCCGAAAAGCATGATATGAGGTATAGCCTTGATTGGATCATAAGATTATCATTTTGGTGCTTGGGTGTAGTATGTTTTTTAGAGCAGGGTCATTTTTTCCGGGTAGTGAAGTAATTTGTTGGTTAGTATAAGTTGATTGTAGTGAATGAGGTGGGGAAGTTCCAGCCAATTAAGTGTTTTTAGGGGAGTGCAGTGGTTTATTATGTGAGGGTTAATGGTTGCAAATTTGGCAATTTTATTATAACACGCTTTCAGCTTGGAAAGATCATATTTTCTGAGATTGGTGAAGACTGGTGAGGTGTACAAAAGAGTGCAGCTGAGATGGGTGCAATAGTGGCTCTGGTTGAGTCAGTTAGGAACTATTTGCTTCTGTATAGCATGGCAAGTTTTTGTATGTACTTTCTTTATGGTATTGGATATATGTATGTCTAATTTCATGTTGCTGTCGATTACAACCCCTAACAGTTTGGTGTGATTGACAGAGGATATGACTGTGTTATTACTGGCAGTGATGCTAAATGTAATGTCATGAGTAGAATGTTGTGTGAGTGGAAAGATAAGAAGCTTGAGTTTTATTGGGATTTAATATTAGTTGTGATTTAGAAAGCCATCTTTCAACAGCAAGAAAAGAGGATTGTGTTTGTTGTAGCAGTGCATGGGAGGAGGAGGAAGCACAGATTAGTGTATAATCATCTGCATATTGGATGACAGAAGCATAAAGTGTGGCAGTATGAATGTTATTAGTGAAAATAGAAAAAACAGTTGTCCAAGAATGGAGCCCTGTGGCCTACTGTCTGCCTGTTAGGTAATTTCTAAACCAGAAAATGGTGGGTGGGCTTAGATTTAATTCTGGGAGAAGGTTGATGAGTTTATCATGATTAACCATGTCAAAGGCCTTAGAAAGGTCTAAAAATATAGATGAGACATATTTCCATTCTTTCTGTAGTTTTTGACTGTCTGTGTGAAAGATTTAAGGGCTGTAGCAGTGCTATGTGATGGTCTAATACCATGTTGTAGATTTGTGAGTAGATTATACGAGATTAGGAATGTCGTGATTTGTGTGTACACACACCTTTCAAGGATTTTGGAGACGGGGGAGAGTATGCCGATTGGTCAGTAGTTGATTTGCTCTTTGGAGTTGCCCCCTTTGTGGAGTGGAGTAATGTAGGACATTTTCCAGAGGTGGGAGACTAGGTTTTCAGCTACAGAGTGATTAATGAGAATTGCTACAGAATATGCAATTGCATTAGCTGTAATCTTTAACAATTCAGCAGGTAGTCTATCTGTGGAGAAAGTTGTGGGTTTTTAGTTTATTAAGCATCTTTTTAATAGTGGAGATGGGGACAGGTTGCAGTGATGCTCAGTTCATTAGTGTTGTTTTTGGGTGACCTGATAGTGAGTAGAAGGCTTTTGAGAGATAGCTATAGCTAGGATATAATCTGTAAAGAACTTGATGAACTGAGTTGCTATGTTTGTTGAGCTGTCAGTGGTTGCAGGGGCAGGGGTGCCTGCTTTACCTGGGCGAAATACTTTGTTGATGGTTACCCAAAATTTTTTAGGATTGGTTTGATATCTGTTTTGAATGTTGTGGTAGTAGCTTGTTTTGTTTAAAGGTGTTGTGTCAGTAACGTAAGTGTTAGTAGTGGGATGATTAGGTGGTGGTATAGGATTAGTGTGGTAGTATGAGGTAATATGTGAATGTAGTATAAGGTTTAAGGGTGTTAACATGTTATATAGAGTCATTAAGTTAAATTAAACTGGGATTTGTGTAGTGAAACTAAGGTGGCACTTCAGAGATTTGCATGGTAGTGTTAGCGATAGTGTGTAAGATTACTTCTTAAGTAGTGAGAAGGACGAATGTGGGTAGTGAGTGATAATAGGTTGAATATGTATTTAGGTACAGGCCGTTGAGAGTGTTAGTTGAAGGTGTTGTGAAATGTGTGTAGAAGAGATGAGTGGGAGTGGCTGAAAAGTGTGTAATTGTTGGTGAGAGCTGATTTGCCAATGTGAAGTGGCGGGAGTAGTCTGGGTGTATAAATCTAATGAAAGTGGTAGAGGGTGGGAATGGGGTAGGGTAGGGGAGCAAAGTGAGTCCAAGCATAGTGTGGGTGAATGGAGCATGTTGCACCACAAGGTGGACACAATTTCAATAAAAAAAAAAATCAATGACAATGAGTCTGCCACAGGTCAGTACTAGCAGAGAAGTACAAATAGTTGGAACACTGTTGTGGACTAGATATGCACAAAGCTTGTGCTCTTATGGAACTGTTGTTGTTTTACCACCTGGTTAACCTAGCTTGGCAGTGGGAAATGCATCAGAGAGAGAGAGTAGGAGAGAAGTGAAATACAGTGGTCCTGTTAGTGTGCAAGCCACAGCTATTTAAATCAGAACAGTTTATATATATATATATATATATATATATATATATATATATATATATCTACATATAAGGCAGATATACAATACTCAGATGGGACATGCACTGTATATTCTTCTTATTTTGTTTTGAGAGGTTGGTCCCAATATAGAGTGTTTGTGAGGGTTATGGTTGCAGGGAGATGTAGTTGCAATGTGTAGGGTGATTAACTGTAAAGAGAACAGAAAGAGTGAGGTAGTATCAGTGTGGGGGAGGAGGGAGGTTGATTGGAGTTAGCATGAGAAATAGAGCCTTATAATAGGACCAGCTATGGCAATTAAACTTGCAGAAACAAACAGTATAAATTAAACAAGATTGCTACAGGCTAATGCCCTTGTAATAGTTAGCAGAGTGAGATTAAAGGACTGGGAAGAAATATAGTACAAGATTGGATATCATGAGGATAACCATTCATTGCCTTTAGCTGTGCTGAGCTGAACAATACTATACAGGAGATAAGCATGGCTTTGCCAAATAGCTAAGAGCTATATAAAGTAATGTAGACATCATGCACACATATACAACAGGGAAAATGAGACACAAACTACATTGGCTAATGTAATACGTAGTTGGCTACACAGACAATGAGAATTAAATAATTACTTAACATTCAAATAAAATCATTAATCACCCATAACCAGCAATCAGTGCTATGTTCTCTTCAAACATGGCTGTGAGGACACAACAAGGGATAACGGGCGGCATTGATGTAGACATCCATAAAGAAACTAGTTTTCTGCCTAGATTCACAATACCAGATAAGCCCCATTAACCACAACCCATAGCAATGGCCAGTCATGTACACCTTGACTCTCACCAGAAAAATAGCTTCTGCATAGTTTGTTTTAGAGTTTTCAACATAACATGTCAACTAACCATACTGAATGATTTTTGGATATCTATAAGAAATAACACTGCCCCAACACTTTTCCACCCAAAAACAAAATCCATCAAAAGACCCTGATATTTGTGAGTGATCTGTCCTTAAGAAATCTCATTTGATGATATCAAACCAACCTAAGGAAGTACTTCCTCAAGTGTTGCCGTGCTTAGTCTACCAAATATCTTTACATCTGGTTTGTATGAAACAAAATTAGTTGAAAATGTAATGGGTGTGTGTTACTTCTCCTTTCCCTTTAAGCTAAACTATCATAATAGCCTTTATCAATAATGCTGGAGTTTGACCAACTTACATAATATTATTAACAAAATATACTATCATCTTACTTATCTCCTGCCCTAACATTTTATATTAGTGTACTGTGAACTCCTCCATCCCCCACCCTCCAGATTTACCTGACAATATACTGCATAACTCCATTTGTACATGCTGCTCTTATCCCATCCTCTTTCACTCATTCAGGTTGTCCATTCTCACCTATATTTTCATACCTGCTGGACGATATTGTTATGCCATGATGTACTTTTTGCCTCCTGTAGCTTATGCTGCTGTCAGCTACACTGTCAGTTAACGTCTTCCCTCTTTCAAGTAGAACACGGAGCTTTTCTCTCTGGGCCTCCGCTGAAAATGGGTCATCCACCCAGTCAGACTTTCCCAGTTACCAAATGTCAAATAAATAAATAAATAGAATTTCACGACCACAAGTATGTGGTCTGAAATGCTCTTTTCTGTGATCCAGTCTTTGCTCATCTTCCTTACCATTTAGTGATCTATCATAAACCAAACTAAGATCAATCATAAAAAAGTAAATTATTTTACCTGCCCTACTTTACCCTTATGTGTGTGTGTGTGTGTGTGTGTGTGTGTGTGTATATATATATATATATATATATATATATATATATATATATATATATATATATATATATATATATATATATATATATATATATATATATATATATATATATATATATATATATATCCTCCAAGCCATCTCTTTCTTGAATCAGTCACAAATCACTGATTCTTCACATTAGGCATTACCTGCCTATATAGCCTAAATTATGCTGAGTTCAATACAAAGTTAGGCAATTACTTCCCAAAATTCACTCAGCCCCCCCCCCCCTTCTTTCTTATGCAGTTTGATTATCTGAACACATTCCTTTGACACCTCCTCCTGATCTAAATTAGGACATAATGAGATATAAGCCTAGCCCCCTCATCCCTTTCAGACTCTCTACTGCTCAACTTCTATTACCCCCGGAATTGTTATATTCTCCTCAAGTACATCCTTGACTAAGATTCTCAACCCATTTTTAGGCTTTGCACATGCTGCTCCATCTTATTTACCACCTTTTTTCTGCAACATCCTTATCTCTCTCTTACCCTCATTTAACCTCAAAAAATAATGCAACCCATACCCCTCCCTCTCTCTCTCCAACTTGTTTCTCTCTCTCATATTTGTCTTAATAGTTTATTGTTACTATCTTCCATGGTGCAAGCCTTATACCCCCCACAAAAAATTATGTTTTTCTGTTGTTCATGCAACATACAAAGGCCACAAGGGTCATTTGACAAGCTCTCCCAAGCTGCCTGTGCTTCCTGTAGCTGGGAATATTCTCATTCACTGTGATCCATACTCACCGGCATAGCAGTCCAAGCATACATACCCCTAACTGCCTGTCCCGCAATATCCTTCCTAATCTGTTTTTTCAACTCACCTTTTCCTGTTAACCTGCCAATCCTCTTTAAAGGCTGACCAGACTTAGAATCTGCCTGGTAACATCTCCAAACCATTTCCTTATGCCGCTCATATCCCTTCTTCAGGGCTAACATGCTACAGTGTGAACAGCTTCTCTTAACCTCTCACTTAATGACATGGTTCATTTCATCATGTCAGCAGAAATAATGCACACTGACCTTCTTAGCCAATTAAGCCCAGTCATAAGCCACAGCCATTTGCATCCCATAACTCAGCCTGTATGACGTTACCAGTATAAGTCCAGTATCTCCAAGTCTGCTTATTTCTTTGCAATGTGCTTATTAACCATCCAACAAAAAGGCTATGCATTTGACTATATCCAAAATGTCACCACTGAAACAAAAACAAAATATCACTTTATGAAACTTCTATCCCTAGACAGTACCCACTTTTCTTGACATCATTTTCAGTCATTTCCACTAATACGTTAAACAAAACATTACTCTATTCACTATGCACTAGTCTACTACTACTATAAAATAAAAAGATATGCATAGAGACTAGAGTAACCTTAACCTTTGGAAAGATATAACTAAAACCATCATGTTAGAAAACTCAACAAGATACCTAGCATTAAAAACAGCTATTTTGTTCTATCTCATTTCTATCTCATGTATTGTTTTGATGAGCCTTTTGCACATCTACAAAACAAGCAGCATCAAAACTACCAGATTAAAATATCTAAATTTTGCTTGAACATAAATTGGACACATTGGAGAGATAAATCAATTTCTCAATAATTCTCATTCCTTGGAATACACCCCCATCCATGTAAAGCAGAGCTCTTCCATATCTCCATTTCAGCTCGACTTAGATCAATGGATGGGTAATTGGAAATTCAACCCTTGTCTGGCTCCTATGTCTCTAATGGACAGAAGCCGTCATTAAATCACCTTTCTATAAGTCAAATGTAAATAAAATTTGTGGGTCACATTTTGGTTGCATTGCTAGGTTTTTAAGGGCCCTAGTGGTCATTAGACTGCTATACACTTATGGACCTATAAACCTATGAATGTATAAACCTTCACTCAGGCAGAAATGGAGACAGCATAAACCTTTCTACCACCACTAAACAATAAAAAAGAACTATTCCTTTATCATATGAAAGATTTTGTCAAATACATGAACAGAAGTCCCATAGTACATACCTTGGTGCTTCATGAACTTCATACTACCTTCTTCCCATTAAAACTACTCCTGATGAAAAAACCTTCAAAAACTCCCTTCTGACTCAACAGACAAGATTCTTTTTCCTTGTCCTCTGAAACTCTGCAGCAGAAGAAGGTCAAAAACAGTGAGAAAAGAAGAAGAAGAAGAAAGAAAAATAAGACACAAGCAGTCACAAGAGGTCCACAATGAGACTTGTCTTCAATTATATTTGAGCTATTCACACATCTCCTTTTCTGCTTTTTATCCACCAATGACAGTTCTCTGTGAATCTGACTAATTGGTGTTCCATACATAACCTCTTTTTGTTCTGCATATTTTATACTCATCTCCCTTTCTCTCTGTTCTCATCTGCTGTATGACTCACCTTCAGTACCTGCTGATACTAATTCATCCCAAGTGTATCCTTTCTATATGATGAGTGTTTGAAAGATGCATTCAGCTTCTTCACCTTTTCCTCACATTATCTTACTCTTGGCGTTTTACTTCTAAATTCAATTTACAGCTCTCCAGTACTTGTTCAGTTCAAGCTAGATTTTGAGGAGGCTGTTGCTCTGAGTTTTTTGTATTGCATCCTAATTTGCAACATACTGCTCTGAGAGAGCATCTTCTGCAGAACTAATTTAAGTGAAGGTTTGTATTTTCAACCAGTTTGCTCCTGTAACTCACAAGGGCTTATTACCTCTGACTGTACTGCAATAAAAATCTCACATCCTCTTTCAAATTGTACCACCAATATGGAGATTTTTTTTTTCCTCTTTGGATTCTGAGAGCTAACAGACAAAGGATTCTGACCATGTCACCATCATTGATCTCCCATACACCAGGTTATAGCTTAGCCCTTTATGTTATACCCATGCTGAGACACTGACACTACTTTAACATTTATTCATCCATCAAAATAACAAGACTTGTCAAACTGCATCTTTCTGTGTTACCCTGTCTTTCAGGATAAATAAATAACACTTAAATATAAAGTGCCTTGGTCTTCCTGTGGTTGGTGATTGGCACCCAGTCTTATGCACCACGTCCACTAGTCTTTCAAAAAAATATAAATCTCCCACTATTTTGTTAGCTAGTCATCTAAAATGGCAAAAGGATAAGCTTTCTTAATCTCTTCCCTTAAGCCAATAAGGTATACATATATCTCTTCCCTTAAGCCAATAAGGTATACATATATCTCTTCCCTTAAGCCAATAATGTATACATAATATCACATGCTACAGATCTTTGTTATCTATAGAGGTATTGTTTTTTTGGTTGCATCTCTCTACAACTGGTGAAACTGCTGCTTTGCAGTTGACTCCCATCACAAGCAGGTCAAGCTTGCTAATTATAGAGTTGATTTTCTCTCATTTCAGCAGGCAATAATGACATGTTTGGATTACACTTGTGCCTGAACTATACAAACAGTGTTAAGAAACACAAATACCCCCCACCCCCAAATCAGAGTAAAATCCACAGGATCAGTTGCTGAGGTATATGATTAGCCTGCCATTTTGACTTAGGCTTTTCTGCACTAAGAAATATTTTGATGTGTTATTAATGGCACACAGCTGTTGCTTTATATATGTGTTCGCACCCCACTTCTGCAGGCAGCGAATGCACACATACATGTATAAACACACATATACACATACACACACACACATTCCATCACACACACACATATACAAGTTATCTAGACAGACACTCACATCACAGACTATAATCATTGTACATATTTCCCATACTGTTGTAGTACAACAGGTCCCTACTTACTCTGACGGACACTGGCACACTAGAATATGGAACTGCCACTACTGTGATATAACCTTACCCA
The DNA here is from genome assembly GCF_019279795.1 of Protopterus annectens. NCBI lineage: Eukaryota > Metazoa > Chordata > Ceratodontiformes > Protopteridae > Protopterus > Protopterus annectens. The sequence continues at coordinate 242,231,039 of NC_056736.1, read as the reverse complement.
CATACCTCGATGGGATGAACAGAAAAACTGTAGGACGGCAAGGTGACAGGGCTCTGTGGTTTTATGGTATCAGTGATATAGGGCAAAACAAAACAAACAATTGACATAACAATGTGTTATCATGCATGAATAAGTAATGATTATAATGCCATGAATTATTTTTCTGAACCTAGCTGCTTATACCTGTGTACTACTGTTTGTTGAAATAGTTTACATTGAATACATCCATGCCTACAGCTGTGAGAGCTCTACATTCAAATTTCTGTGTGTGTATGCATGCACATACTGTATGCTGGAGTGTTTCCCTCCTGTGCACAATTACATATGTCTATGTGTCTGAGACACTTCCCAGTGATACTTGATTAACAGAGCTCAATTTGTTAAAATGGAAATTATCAAAAAAAAGTTATTTATATTTGAAGGACAGGGGGAATGTGAGGTTTGCTATTCACATAAAACAATTTCGGTGAAACTTCATTCATTTTCTTGACCTCAGTAATGCACACGTGTGTGGGTGCTGAGAGTGAGATGCATGAGATATTGAAGAGAAGTCTGGAAATATTCAAAGGACAACATTTAAATAAAAAATTACAAGGGATGGGCCATTATGAAATGTATTACATTATAATATGATTTGAGTCATATTCAGAATACGACATAGTATGTTGTAGGAAATTCCAAGGATAAGGAGAGACATGGATTTAGGAATCTCTATAGCAATGTAAGAGTACAGGAGGAGTGAGACTGTAACAAGTATTGTATCACAGCAGGGCTTGAGGCATTTTCCAGAATATGAGATAGAATGTTATGAGTCATACCAAAGAAGAGGGAAAGATATCTATAATACAACGGAAGTCCCTCTCACCTGTCAAGCTGTCAAATATTTGATAAGCAAGTTAGCTCAGAATCTATTTTCAGCAGTGGCTCTGCTATGCAGCTCAGAAATCATTGGGTTGTGAACCATGCAGCTCAGAGATCATTGGGTTGCAAACCAGAGTAGCATAAGAACTACAGAAAAGAACTAATAGCCAATCGGGAAACAAATTATTGGTATGCTGCCCAATGAGTTAGATCACCATCTGTTTACAACCATAGCTCAGTTGCACAACGTAAGAAAATTTTGTTGATAGAATGTACAATGTCCACAATAAATTATTTTAGCTTTAGCCAATCTTTTGAGCAGTCTATGATTTGATGACTGCTACCACTTTTTTTTCTTTCTTTTTTTTTCATTAAGCTGTCTGAAACTGGTTTTGTTTTCTTGATAAATGTGATGCAGAACTTTAACCTTTTATAGATAGACTGTGACATCACACTTTAGAAAAGTGGCTTTCTTGAAACAAATTTGAGGTCTGTTGGCTTTTATTTATCAAAGAAATAGGCTATTTAATCTGTTATTCAATTCATTAATATTTAATGAGCAAACATAACATTTGAGTGCCTAGTATAAATCAAATCAAATTGCTGCATACATTACCTTACAAGTCTGCACAATCTGTCTGACTAAGCAATATAAAATGGGTTTATACATTTCTCTGTGATTAGTTTTGTTACAGAGTTACAGAAAATATATGTCTTAAAATATATCCACATAAAAATAGAACCAGAATAAAAACTATTTTGAAATGTAGAGATAAATTCACATGTGTCATATATATTATACTGGAAATTAAAAATATTGATAAAAATACAGAATAAAATGTTGATGCAGGTTATCAAGTCTTAGGTATAGACATTTCTATTGGCTGTAGATTAGATTCAAAGTGGAGAGACTGTAAATTCATATTACACACAAATAAGCCTAAGGATCCCAGGCAGATCCTGAATAAGAAATTAATTTTATCATATAATAAACACCATCTAACTTGAAAATCTGCATTATTAAATAAACATGTTTTTGAACGGTTTCTTACATTACAAAAAAAAAAAATAACAGCTACTTTAGACTTCTGTCTGTTAATCATTATGTTTCAGATTTATCCTATACCTGATGCAGAGTTACATTTCATAAAAGTAATCCTTTTCAAGCTGCTCATATTATTTTAAACTTTTTCATCTGTCACTTCACACTTTCTTCTTTAGGACCATAAAAGATGTACAGTATGCCCACATCATATTACAAATTATCATTCTGCAGTATAAATATGTTGTCCATGCATTCCTGAAAACATATGCATTTGTAGATGTGGGATGGTCAGGTTATCTTTAATTCAAGTATGCTCAGTTGTACAGAGTGATAAAACTCTGACTGTGAATTAGAAGACCTGGGCTTGATTTGTGGCAAGGATGCATTATGAGCTCACACAAGGAGGATGCTGATGCATCCTTACTGGGAGCAGTGATGGCTTACTGGAATACTACATTGTAGACATAAAAAAGGGATTGTTGAGGGCATGCAGGATAATGAACAGGAATGAGCATATTCCAAAATGTACCCATTTTAGAAGACAGTGGGCGCATGTGGAAACATGAATACCAAAAGATCTACCCTGTCAGGTTTCTAGATTGCCAAGCTGCTCTGGGGGGAGATTCAATAAGCCAGGAGAAAAATCTTCCTCTTCATCTGGCTGCCTAAATGATTTCACTCCCACTATCATGCCAGCTATCCAGCATTTTATGTAGTGTAACATGAAATGAAAAGTCAGAGTCTTTGTGGTTGACTGGTAGAGGACTCAAAATTCATAAAGAAGAAATGTCTTTATTTCATTTTTTTTTTTTTTTAATAAAGCTACACCTGCTGCCATTATTGCAAATGTTCAGCTCCAGATAGTTCTTTAAAGTGCATATCTATAACATACTTAAAAAAAACATCTAGAGGAGGACATTTTGCTCTGAATTTCTACATTTTCCTTTCCTGGCAGAATTGCATATTATAGTTACTTATTGCTGTCTTTGACTCAGCAGTTCACTAGTAATGAACACTGAAAATGTCATAGTCATGATCATTACAATAAATACTCCAATCTTACTCAAACAAATATTTTCATCATTATAAAATCAATAGAATAACTCAATTGTTTAGTTATACTGAAAGTCCACATCCCTGCTTATTTGGTGTTATTTGTCAGATAATGAATAATCAACATGATTGTTACATGAAAATAAAGGACTGTCAAGGGCTGATATGAAATAACAATTAACTGTCTATAATAGACACTTAGGATATCATTATTTTAATTTTTTCTTGGATATATTTGTACTTCCAGAACATGTTTTTATATTTTTTAGTGAAACAAGTTATTTTTATTGTCTGCTTTTAGTGAAACAGTTTGAGTCCAGGAATTTTAGAAAATGTCTGGATAACAGGCAAAGAATGTTTGTATCTGACTACAAATATGTGTGTGTGTGTGTGTGTGTGTGTGTGTGTGTGTGTGTGTGTGTGTGTGTGTGTGTGTGTGTGTGTGTGTGTGTGTCCATGTCCATGTGTTTGTGTGTGAGTATCTGATTGTGACTTTACATGTGTGTTTGCATTTGTCTATAAGTCTGTGTGGCTGTGAATGTGTGTCTGTGTGTCTCTATGTCTTGTGACCTAAGATGATCTCAGTGATGATAGGTCAAATGAATAAACATTTGTCAGAATGAATAAATCCCCAATAATCCAGTTTGTCCATCATGCACTTGGACTAAATAAAACTGCTCATTCTGACACAACAGATACTGACTATATAATAACTAACAAGTTTAGTGCAAGTCTAACTCCCAAACTGTCAGTCCAAACAACATCCCAGAACCCCTTACATCCCCTATTATCATCAGCTAACATGTTCACAAGGTAATACCAAAGACCAAAAATGTTTCCTTCAGTTGATCTGGCAACATAAATGGATGTATAATAAATTGCGTCACACATCCCCTGCTAAATCCCTCCTCAAATTATTTAACCAAAGAGTAGTCACATGATTTGTTTCTGAATTATGTCATACTAAGCTGGTGATACTCCTCCATAAGTGTGGGCCTACCATAGGTTATAGTACACATAGATACATCAGGCTTGTGAGCCTGATCTACAAAACCATGGAGAATATGTTAATAAATCTCATCAATTATAATATTACAAATCTCATTAGTCTATACCCTCCACAGCCCCATTCATCAATGGGAGATCTTGCCTAGCAAATCTAATTAACTTCTTCTAAAGGGTCACACCAACTGTGGAGCTGGTCATGTGTTCACATAGTTTAGCACAGCCTGGTCAAAGCTTTTGACAATATGGCTCATGTGAGCATTGTTAAGTAAGCTAAAAATTTTAGATATTCAGACTCATATGATAAGATGGATAGTAAACTGATTAAAACACCGACCCCACATTGATCATGTTAGGGGTACCTTGTCTGTAAGTATGACACTAAATAGCAGCACCTCCATGGGCTCCGTACTGGGATCCCTTTTTTTCAGCATTTTCTCTTCTTGAAGAGCCAGAGAAAAGCCATGTTGAGAACACATAATTTACGGTTACGATCATAGACCTGATCATATTTCTTTATTATGCATGGATTTTTATCTTCTCTGTATACTACTAGTAACAGCAAAGAAAAAAAAAAAAAGGGAAGAAGAAAAATGCTAAATGCTTTGCTGGCTTTCAAAGCCATAAACCACTTAGCTACTTTGCAAGCACTGCCAGAAAGGCAGTGCAACTCACAGCTCCCTTACATTTACAATCTCCTTACCATGCCAGTAAACTATCCAGATGTTCATAGAATGTCCATATTTTGGCCAAATTTCTTTGGTCTGTTCCTCATAAAGTCGGTGGTTTTATGAGAAATCACTGAGGATTAAAGATACTAAATAATGACATATATTTAGGCTTCAGACTTCATATCTTCAGAATATGCAGTCAAACCTGCTGCCTGTTATTCTAGTAATTTTCTTAGTTTGAAAGAGGACGGGACACCTCACTAGCACGGACAGCATGCAGAACCAAATACATTTTTTCTGCTTCTTTCAGTTACTGATCTGTACTGTCAGATTTTACTGCTGAATGTGGACCCGATCTTAACAAATTATGAAGGAAGTGCTTATCACTTGTTAAGATTGGGCCTCATGTCACTCTAGAGCTTAACTGATTTGTCTTTTTCCAAATACCAGAGTGTAATCACTGTGCTTCATGCAGTACATCCAGTTTATGCAGACACTATAATCACTGCATCCATTGAAATGCTTGAGAGATAGCAATTTCAAATATGCAAAGAGAAATACAATATGTGGTAGTGAAAGCTCAAATGCTAAATGGAAGTGACTTATACTGTAGGATGAAGGAGTTTGACATCATAACTTGAAGATTCACCATTCATCAAAAAAGTTTCATAAACGTATAGTGCTAGATAGTTCTTGCATTACATTGCAGGGGCCCATGTATACTACATGCTTACACATGCACTGACATGCACACACACAGACAGACAGACACACACACACACACACACACACACACACACACACACACACACACACGCACACACATCTATTTATACCTATATCTGTCTATGTCTGTGTGTGTGTGTGTGTGTGTGTGTGTGTGTGTGTGTGTGTGTGTGTGTGTGTGTGTGTGTGTGTGTGTGTGTGTGTGTGTGTGTGTGTGTGTGTGTGTGTGTGTGTGTGTGTGTGTGTGTATATGTATGTGTGTGTGTGTGTGTGTGTGTGTGTGTGTGTGTGTGTGTGTGTGTGTGTGTATACATGTATATTGATACATATAAAATCAGTCACATCTAAAAGCATTTAATCTAAAACTGAAAACATAAAAAAAGCCCTCCTGCACCTCACATGTGGGTGACTGTACCCTCCTCACACCCTGCTAATTAGATATTCTAAGATCGCACAACAGTAGGGAAAACAGCAAATTCCCTAAACCCACTATTTGACATCTTGCAAAGAATACTCACATTTCAAAATACCTATAGCTGTGTATGTGAGTCTAACAAATTATATATTCCAATTCTGAGATTACAATACAGTCAGAAAAAGGGTACATTTCACGATCCACACTGTAGTGCAATGTGTTATCGGAACATCAATCTCACATGAGCAAATGCACACTATCATTCGCACTGTGGATATGACATTTTCCAATCGGTATTACGGGAACTGGGGAACACATGTTCGACCTTCCCAGTTTCGCATAAGAAATGTTAACAGATTTTAACAGTAAACCATATATATGTATATGTGTGTATATGTATATACTATATATCTATATCTATCTATATTTATATATTTATCTATATATCTGTATATCTATATTATATATATATATATATATATATATATATATATATATATATATATATATATATAGATACACATACACACACACACACACACACACACACACACACACACACACACACACACACACACACACACACACACACACACACACACACAAAGAGAATTATTAAAAAAATTAAATGCTGTCATCCTACAACACTAGAGGACTTCATCAGACAAATACCAAATCACAAAATGTTACATACATTCTTTCATCAAGAATAGAAAAAACAGATGTTGGTAACTATTTAAACAGCACCTATATTCTCTTCAGCATTTAACATAACAGTAGCAGGTTTTATCTTCTTGGCTTTTAATATTTGTTTAAAATGTAACACATCATTCTGTCCAGTGGAGTTACTGGTAGAAAATTAGAGCTTCCAGCTCACTTGTTTGACATCTAATTTAAGATTAATATATCCACTTCTTTTATTTGAGCACATGTTCGTTAAAAGAAAAAAAAAGCTAATTAAAACAATTACATATCACTAAATGTCTGTACAATGCATTATAATATTTGATGCCTTTTAACTGAATACAAATTATCTTGTACTGTTTGTTATAGATTTATCCTTGTCTTTCCAACATAGATTTCAGAGAATCTGTCAAAAGAAGCTAAATGTATAAAATCAGTAGTACTGTAAGTGACTCTCCCCACAGATTCAGCAAGCCCTACATGGTGTGCAGGACTAGTGCAGGAGCTCCAGCAGGCAATATGTCTGCTGTGCGATCCAGGAATAAGCTGTAGGGACGTGCATGAGTGCTCCTGCACTAGTCCTGCATATACTCAGCCTCTGTATGCAAATTACCCCATTTGAGGTGAAGTTGCGATCCAGGAAGCTGGAAGCCGGCCGTGCCGGACTAGTGTAATCTGCAGAAATGTACTCAGCCAGTAACCGAGTACATTTCTGCAAACTACAAAACAGAGCCATGACAGCTCCAGATAAATGGTGGATATTATGTAGAAAGCATGCCAAGGGCCAAATAAGGCCATTGGCACATAAAACAGTTGCAAAAATTAAAAATCAACTTTTTCTTTAGCCGATCTCGGCTGTTTAAAATTAGGGCAGCGGCACGCAAACGGGATCGGGTGAAAAATAAAAAAAAGAAACCTAAAATAAGCATTCTAACCAAAATCATTATTTTGCCATTATACTCATTGGCAGGCAGAAGACAACATGGCCAGTGAATAGTGGTTGCTAAGGGGGGAGGTTCAGTGTGGGACCTATAACTATGCATCGGCAAGCAATCCTATGCAAATGAGGGGAATGATACTAAATCCCAGATCTCCCCTGCATGCTAGTCAGCACCCAACAGTGTAAGAGCAGGAATAGCTTGGTGCAAGCCTAGAAGTTAGCTGACATCATAGGGGGGGTGTCAGGCATACTGTAGGTAGATTATAGCCCTGTGGTTCGGGTTTGCCCTTAGCTTAGCGGAGCTAAGCAAGGGGGTGTGTCTGAGGCTGCCTAGCACTCTTTACATTGCCTAAATGGGTGTGCATGTCGTGCACAAGGTTTTAAAGGGAAAAAAAAAGGAAATAGCAGCTCTGTGCACATTTGAGCACTATGTATGCACGGTGCGCCCCTGGGCTTAAACAGGAAGGCAATGGGAAGGGAAACCAGTTGTAGGAAGGTAATCAAGGAGAACTAGCATAGCAAGCAGGTGAAATGTATCAGAATCAGCCAATTACACAGGCAGCAGGTCAGGCCAGCCCAGTACACTACTATAAGTATGCAAACACCTTTCCTTCTGGTTTTCCCAAATACTCTACACCACCGGTGTACACGAGCGGGGGAATTTTAACAAACAAAAACAACAAAATGATAGGGGCTGCAATAGCTATCATACAGCAACATGTGGAAGAGGCTGAGGGTGGTGAGGATGAGAATTCTGTTCACCAACCCACAGTGAGAAGATGGAAAAGAGTGTACAGACCCAGGGTAACCTACCAGGGGCTACATGAGCTGGAGATAGTAGAGTGCTATAGGGTGGACAGTGACCTCCTACAGCAAATTATTGAGCTGTGCCGGCCATGCCTTCCACACAGAACTAACAGAGGGGAACCCATCCCAGTGGATACCAAGGTATGTGTAGGCCTAAGAATACTAGCTACAGGTATCTTCCAGAGGTCAACTGGGGATATCATGGGGATCTTACAGGCATCAGCATTCAGGGTACTCCACCAGTTCCTAGATGCCATGTCAGCACATGCCGGTGGGCACATATATTTCCCCAACACCCGTGAGGCATTGGCCAGCAATATATGCCTCTTCCACTAAATAGCAGAATACCCTGCGGTAGTGGGTGCTATAGACTGCACACACATATGCATCAAAGCACCATCCAATGAGCAGGGTAGGTTCTACATCAACCGCAAGGGCTTCCCCTACATCAACTGCCAGGTCATGTGTGATGCCCAGGGCATTATAACGAATGTGTGTCCTGGCTGCCCTGGAAGCTGTTATGATTCCCACATCTGGCATCTGAATCAGCTGTACCAGAGATTTGTCAATGGGGACATCCCTTATGGTCACCTAGTGGGGGATGCTGGTTACGCACTGGAGCCATGGCTGATGACACCCATCAGAAATGCACACACACCTGAACAAGAACTCCATAATGAGGCACACACACAGACCAGAATTATAATAGAGCATGTGTTTGGGATGCTCAAGTCACGGTTCTGGTGCCTGGACACATTCAGTGGAGCCTTGCAGTACTCACCAGATACATGTACTCATATTGTCATCGTATGTGCCATGCTACACAATATGATCCTGTGGAAACAGCTGCAGCAGGAACAGCATGGGGCGGGGCCACACAGACCCCCACCATTGCCAAGGCCTGCACAGGCACAAAGTGACTCTGAGGAGGAACAACCTGAGCCTGCCCCAGTAGGCAGAAGGAGGTGTGCCTAGTATGCCCTGGCCTTGGCAAAGAGGCAATGCGTAGCACATACACTGTCACAGGAGGGACCCAGGGAATGACACATCTCTCTGACTTGCACATACAGTAAAAGGGATACCAAACATGACACTACCTGTGTTCAACCATGTGTAGGGAGTGTACTATGTGCATCCAACATAGGCAGCCCTCCAACACCATCCTTAATACTGGCACACCAACAAGGTAAGTCACTCTCCTTACCGATGGAGTAGTATGTGTTGTTGCCTGTATCTATGGTATGGATGTGAGCGTGCAAGTGAATCAGGGTGGCAGAAAGGGATGCCAGAAGATAGTAGACACCTATAGTGGCAGCATGAGATCTGTAACAAATACTGGTGTCACCATAGTAGCCATTACTACACATGGTGACAAAACCCACTGCAGGAAATGTGCTGGGCCACATGTGTGTCCATATGACACACACATGCTAGTCAGGGAGGTTCACATACCCAACAACAGTCTCAGCCAGCAGGACAGGTGTAGACAAACACAAACAAAGGCTGTGCTAAGGCCTCTGAATGATGCCTATGGGTAACCCCCCCAGGCCTACGTAGACAGACTACATCAGGTCAGGCAGTGGGATATTAGTTCTGAAGGGTAGGAAGTCAGAAACTAATATGTAGATCAATCAAACCTAATACCTGTAGTACACTGATATGCCTCTAGTCAGCATGATAGGTTAGAAAACAGAATAAAATAGAGTATCTGACATACCAGTACAGTTATAGTAAATATGCAGAAGTGTCAGGTGTGCGCCCCCAATTCTGTGTAGCAATGTAGAAACAGTCAGGTGTGCCCCCCCCAAATCCTATGTAGACATGTAGTGACAGTCAGGTGTGCCCCCAGTCCAATGTAGACATGTAGTAACATGTATGTGTAAGTATAATACCAGTGGAGCACAGATGCCCAGAGGTGGCCAAGGTAGCAGGATAGATTGTAGCATTTGTACAATATGTAGGTATGTGTGTGTTAGGTAGGTGTGTGTTTCATATTGTGTGAGAGTGGTCAGTATGTATGCATGTTGAGGATTGACCTGATAGGCCATTGCCCACTGCTGCCGATGACAGGGCCAAGTCCTCAAAATTACAGTGCCAAAGACAATTCGCCCCAGTATAACACATGCAAGCAGTAAGCCATTGTAAATGTATGGTGGTAATATGTGTCCCCATCTGAAAGATGGACATGGCATGGCTGTTGGTCTAGATATACAAGCAGTACACAGGGAAAAGTACCCCAGGCATACAGTATATAATGTGTAACCATGAAATGAACACACCCTTGGAATTGTACATACAGGTATGCATCACATTATCTGGGCCTGTGTTAGAGAATACCGGTGTTGTCTGGCTGAACACTTGCAGATCACAAAGGTGGTATGACTGATGTATTGGGAAACAACTGATGCACCTGCACAAGCCAGCATAACTGGAATGCCCCATGCATATCTGTGAGTCAGATGCAAGTAGTGTCCATAGCACACATGCACCCAGCTCACCCAACCACCACCCACAGGTACCTCTCTGGTCATATCCCTGCTTTTGGGAATGGGTACAATATAACCCCCACCTGTGTATGGCAATAGTGAAAGAATGCAGCATGCAGTGCAGGTGTCCCATGCAGGTGTGTCCCTAGCTGAAAATAGTACACTGCCAGCATCCACACCACCTGATTAATACTGATAGAAAGTATTGGCATGAAGCCTAGCACACCTACGCTGTCACCTCAGGGGAATATACTGTATGGTGGTCTAGGACTGTATTACTGATAGAATGCAATGTGCTGCCACAGCTGGCCTGCATCACCACCAAATGGCCTACAGGCCACTGCCAAAGGCCTGTGCCTCACACGTACTGCCCATGCATGTTATGTCATGGATACCCAAATAACAATATAACACACTCCACATAAGCCATATGCAAGGCCATGTGGACAAACCACTGTAACATGTCCACCATGTCCCACTGCATGAGCTCTGGACCAACACAAAAACACAGCTGTGATGAGGTGATAACCTTAGGGAAAGTATCAGAGAATATATGCATAATGTATGGAAGAGGATAGAATAATGGGGGGGGGGGAATGGGCAGCATGGAATGTGCAAGGTCCAATACAGCCATGAGCACATACTATCCCTGGCTGCAAACACATACGTGGGTTGCTACAAGCTTGCCCATACATCACAATAGAGGTAATGTCCTGACATATGACCTCTGCCTCTGGGTAACCTGTGTGCATATGTACAGCTGTGAGGTATGGCCACAGCAAGATAAGGCCATACTGCCATGCTGATGGATGTACAAGTATGGGATCCTCTGCCAGCACTGTACCAAGGTGCTGAACTGGATACACAGACTCAGCAGAAAGTGTCTGCAGCTCCCCCTCCAGAATGGCATAACTCTCCATGAATATGTAGGCATTTGCAAACAATACTGGACAGAGCTGCATTCACCCTTGTTCCCCAGGACATCACTGTGAGCAAGAATGTCCACCTGACACTACTTGAGGACATAAAACATCACAGTGTATAACAGTACACATGTCTGAATATCTCTGCTAACACCAGTACCATGTAGCAGAAGCAGCATAGATACAATCACCTACAGTACACACTATCCCTTGCACAGTTTGACCCCATATTGCCAAATGATCTGCAGACATTCTGCATAAACAGTTTACTACCTGTAGATGTAGAAAACAAAGGTCTGCACTGGAGTACAAACTACCTGGAATGGATCCACACATTCAATACAGAAGGGCATACTGGGCATGCTCACACACTTAAATAAATGAAGCCTATGTCTGAAAACAACAGTGGACCATACATATCTGACAGTTGCAGATGTTAGGAATACACTCCTCAGTATGCACCAGTCATGCTTTGCACACACATTGGATAGGAATACAGGCATGTATCCAAGGACAACTCACTATAATATGCCAAAAGTAGACATACATAGATGTGTGGAAGAGAGTGATAGTGACAAAGAGCCTTCCATCATGAGACCTGTCCCAACCAGCACATAGCCAAATGACTACAAATACATGATGTGTAAATGTCACTCACTGTAGAAATTAGCCACTGGTATCCATCAGCGGTACATACTCTGTGGTGCAAGTGCTAGCTGTGCAACATGACTGCACAAGTCAGTAGTCATCTAGCAGTTGTATACATGTACCTGTGGAATATAAACCTGCGTGCACCTGCATGTGGTGTGTCAGCCTCTATATGAATGGGTTATGGCCCATGCACACACACTGCCCTCTCCATAACCCTAATATGACAAGCCTGCGGATGTCATACACTTTGAAATATACCTTTGGGAATGAAATAGCCCAGTAGTCTCTGTGGCACATCCTAAAGCTGCATACTGCTGTAGTGTGATAAACTAGATAGGTGGGTTCTAATCCCTGACATGACAACTGTATGTGTCGCTGTCTGTGTAGGGAGCAATGCTTTTTAGGCTAGTCACACTCACTACAATTCAAATGCCCTACTTTGGCAAGGCTGCTGATGTCATTTTCTGTGAAATACATCTTTGTGAAAAGCATTGCCCAGTATTTTCCATGGTGCATCTTATAACTGTGTAATTCTGTAGTGTGAAAAACTACTTAGGTAGGAGTTCGAATCCCAGACATGATAACTTTTTGTGTGTTCCTGTATGTGTAGGGAGCAATGTTTTTTAGAATAGTCACACTCACAACAATTCAAATGCCCAACGTTGGCAAGCCTGCTGATATCATTCACTGTTAAATACACCTTTGGGAAAGAAATAGAACAATAATCTCTGTGGCGCATCCTATAACTGCATAATGCTGTAGAGTGATAAACTAGTTAGGCAGGTGTTCTTATCCCAGTCATGGCAACTGTGTGTCTCTGTCTGTGTAGAGATCCATGCTTTTTGGGCTAGTCACACTCACTATAACTCAAATGCCATACTTTGGCAAGCCTGCTGATGTCATTCACTGTGAAATACACCTTTGAGAAATAAGTAATCCAATAGTCTTTGTGGTGCATCCTATAACAGCATAATGTTGTACTGTGATATAGTACTTTGGTAGGAGTTCTGTTCCCACACATGGCAAGTGTGGATGTTTTGTGTGTGTTTCTTTGTCTGTGTAGGGATTAATGCTTTTTAGGCTATTCACACTCATTACAATTCAAATGCCCTACTTTGACAAGCCTCCTGATGTCATTCACTGTGAAATACACCTTTCGGAAAAAAAATAGCCCAGTAATCTCTGTGGTGTGTTCAATTACAGTGTAATGCTGTAGTGTGGTATAGTACTTTGGTAGGAGTCCTATTCCCGCACATGGCAAGTGCGGATGTTTGTGTGTGTGTTTCTTTGTCTATGTAGGAAGCAATGCTTTTTAGGGTAGTCACTCTCACTACAATACAAATGCCCTACTTTGGCAAGCCTGCTGATGTCATTCACTGTGAAATACACCTTTGGGAAAAAAGTAAACCAGTAATCTCTGTGGTGCATCTTATAACCGCGTAATGCTGTGGTGTGATATAGTACTTTAGTAGGGGTTCTATTCCCACACATGACAAGTGTGGATGTTTGTGTGTGCATTTCATTGTCTGTAGGGAGCAATGATTTTTAGGCTAGTCACACTCACTACAATTCAAATGCCCTACTTTGGCAAGCCTGTTGATGTCATTCACTGTGAAATACACCTTAGGGAAAAGAGTATCCCAGTAATTTCTGTGGTGTGTCCTATACCTGTGTAATGCTGTAGTGTGATAAACTAGTTAGGTAGGTGTTCTCATCCTGTTTGTGTGTCTCTGTCTGTGTACGGAGCAATGCTTTTTAGGCTAGTTACACTCACTACAATTCAAATGCCCTACTTTGGCAAGACTGCTGATGTCATCCACTGTGAAATACTCCTTTGTGAAAAAAGTCACCCAGTATTCTCCGTGGCACATCCTATATCTGCATAATGCTGCAGTGTGATAACCTAGTTGGGTAGGAGTTCTGATCCCAAACATAGCAATTGTGTGTGTGGGGGGTTTCTGTCTGTGTAGGAAGCCATGCATTTTAGGCTAGTCACACTCACAACAATTCAGATGACCTACTTTGGCAAGCCTGCTGATGTCATTCACTGTGAAATACACCTTTGGGAAAAGAGTTGACCAGTAATCTCCATGATGCATCCTATAACTGTGTAATGCTGTACTGTGATAAGTTAGTTAAGTAGGTGTTCTAACCCTAGACATGACAACTGTGTGGGTGTGTGCTTTTGTCTGTGTAAGGGGCAATGCTTTTTAGGCTAGACACACTCACTACAATTCAAATGCCCTACTTTGGCAAGCCTGCTGATGTCATTCACTGTGAAATACACCTTTGTGAATAAAGTAACCTAGTAATTGCTGATTGAGGGCTCAGTTGTCTGTTATTCTAAAAGTGTATTAATTCTGGTTTAAGCACTTGGGCTTTCAAGCCAGTTATTTTACATTAAGAGGGTTCGTGGTCTGCACTCTTGTGGGAGGAGAGGCTGGACTCTGCCCTTCTGAGCTGGGAATTTCTGGTTAAAGGCTTATAGTGCATGCATATCTGAACTGTTTCTTACTGAAGTTGGTGCGCCTTGTTTGCTGTGGCATAGACTGGATTCGGGCCTGCTGGATCTAGCTTTGTTTGTGTAACTTGAGCACTAATCCAGACATTCTCTAAAGTATTCAATGGTATTTATTACTGCTTGGTTGTAACTTGATTAAAGTGTAGCTATCATTCAAGTCTTTTGGATTAAGCACTTGGGCTTCAGACCAGTTGTTTTACATTAGGAAGGTTTGTGGCAAGCACTGTGGTGGCAGGACAGGTAGCTTTCATCCTTCTAAGTTGGGAACTGCTGATTGAGAGCCCAGTGTCCAAGTGTATTAGTTTTGGTTTAGGCACTTGGGCTTCAGACCAGTTATTTTACATTAAGAAGGTTCGTGGTCTGCACTCTTGTGGGAGAAGAGACTGGACTCTGCCCTTCTGAGCTGGGAATTTTCTGGTTAAAGGTTTATAGTGCCTGAATATTTGAACTGTATCTTACTGAAATTGGTTCACCTTGTTTGCTCTAGCATAGACTAGATCCAGGCCTACTGAATCTAGCTTTGTTTATATGCTTGTTGTTTGTTTGCTTGTTATTTCCCTGGAAGCTAATTCACCTAATACGCAACTTCTCAGCGCTTCTGTGGATCACTAGTGATATCTGCATTGCTTACTGTACTTATTTCCTTGTTTCACTTGAAAGAAAGTTACTGTTTGTCGTTTTGCATTTAGTTACTTGTAACACATTGCACTCAAGTTACCTGGCACTTGCTCACTAAAGCAATTATATAAGTCAGCACTAAAAATTAAAAGCACTACACCCTCACTCCCCACTGGCCCTTGTTTTCACCAAGGATTTCCCAATATTATTCTAGCATGTCCAAAGGTCAGTTGTCAATCTCCTCTCTGGTCCAGCTGGTGAATCTGGGAATCTTGAGGCAATGTTATAACTGCCTCATGTACACAGACAACCCTCCTCCTCCCACATAACACAAATACTTGCGAGAGATGCAGCTATTTAGCCAAACTGGAGGCTGAGCTCTCTCAACTCAGGACTGGCAAGACCAGACAGGAGGAGAAGGCAACTACACACACCACAAAACCAGCCTCACATAATGCTACCACTCCACTGAATAAAACACATAAACACACAAAGACATACTCGGAGGCTCTGAGTAAAAATTTACCTAAACAGCAGAGGCCTCCAAAGCAGACACCCAAACAACTGCTACCTCAAGACACCCCACAATCAACACATAAACCACAAAAGCAGTGTGCAAAGCAGTCACAGCCCTTAAGGCCAAATACAACACCAAACATACTTGTCATAGGTGACTCCATAGTCAGACACACTGACGCCCCACTCACCAGGCTGAACAAGGAGAGGGTCACAGTAAGCTGCCTATCGGGCGCTAGAATCCGCCACATAACACAAGCACTCGGGTCACTCCACAGCAAGTACAAATATGACACAGTCATTGTCCATGCTGGTGTGAACGACCTGAGACGCACCTCCCTGGACTGCATGAAAAGAGACATAGAGGAGCTCTCTGATTATGTAGCCCAGGCAGGTATGACCCTAACCCTGAGCAGTATCCTTCCTTCACCAAGAATGATGCCACAATATAGAGACAAGATGATCAGCTTTAACAACTGGCTTAATGTCTGGTGTCATTCAAAGGGGATCCAGTGTCTGTCTGCTTGGGATGACATGCTTGACAAGCCACGCTGCTTCGCAAGGGACGGCTTGCACCTGTCACCCTGGGATTCCGGATATTGGCTAAGGCTCTTGCCACCCCATAGTGCCTTTTTAGGCAAGGCTCAAATTCTAAACCTACCACCCTAGAAAACAAAATGGGAAGAAATTGAGGGTAATGCTGCTCAATGCCAGAAGTCTAAATCTCAAAATGCATGCACTCGAGGCCCTTCTCAGTATGGAGAACATCGATGTCTGTGCTGTAACTGAAACCTGGTTCAAGGCTCCTGACAGCACCCGCACTATTAGGTTTTACCTCATATCATGCGCCCCAAAACCCGACCACTCCACAAAAGGAGGGGGGTATCCATATTCATAAAGGATACACACACCTCCAGGTTGGTGGCAACGCATGAAGCTCGGAAACCATCCAGGTGCAACTAACCATAGGCAAAACTGCTCTACAAATTGTAGCATGCTACAGGCCACCCTCTCAAACTCAGGAACCCCACACAGCCTTCCTGAAGACACTGGAGGGTATAAATGTATCTCCAAACACCATCATATTGGGTGACTTCAACTACCCGAATATAGACTGGGAACATTACTCAAGCCCTAACTTTCTAGCCCAACGGTTCCTGGAGTTCATAAATTCAAATGCCATGGAACAGCTAGTCACTGTTCCCACGAGAGGAGAAAATATACTAGATCTCATTGTCACAAACATGGGGACAAAATGCTCCACACCGGAAGTATATCCCTCATTGGTGAGATCTGATCATAAACTAATCTCACTGGAAATCCACATCCCGCCCCCACCCCAAACAAACAAGACCATAGTGAAGAACTTCTCTAAAGCAAACTTCACACTACTCAAGACTGGTGTGGTATCCTTCAAGGCCCCTGAGTCAGAGGAAACCACAACCCAAGCTGGAAGCCCTTACAAATGCCTTCTATGAACACCTCCAGGACTGCATGGATCAGGCAATCCCAAATAAAACCAAGACTATTTCCACAAAGGGCAAACGTCCAGTCTGGTGGACCCCAGCCATTAACAAACTTTACAATAAGAGGAGAAAGCTATTACATGATAGAACAAAATCCATAAAAGGGAAGTCACCCCTGATCATTATTAGTAAAAAATACGAGCACTCATAAAATCAACTAAGGCCAATTTTGAGAGAAAAATTGCCATGGATTCAAAGGACAATCATAAGGCCTTTTTCAGCTATGTTAGGAACCTGGGTGGAAACTCCCAGATATGCTCAGAATTAGTCCAAAATGATACAAAAATCACTGAACCCACAGACATTGCCAACATACTGGCAGACAGGTTCAGTGCAAACTTCACCCCCTCTCCTAAAGGAGAGATAACTATCCCAGCCGAGTGTAGCCTCCCGGACATCTCAAATGCGCAGGTGAAAGCTGCTCTCTAAAGCTAAAAACACAGCATCAATGGGACTGGATGGTGTCCCCGGCTGTGTGCTACACGAGCTAAATGAGGAATTAAACCCGCACATAAGGCAGCTGTTTAATCTCAGCCTTACCACAGGATACGTGCCCAAGGAGTGGCGTGACGGCAACTGTGGTCCCACTCCACAAAGGTGGCGCCACGGACCCTGGTAATTACCCATAAGCTTAACAAGTCTAGTCTGCAAAGCTATGGAGAGGATCATAATGGAGCTCATAAACAAAGATATAGGGGACTTGCAGACATTGGACCCGACCCAGTTTGGCTTTGTCAAGGGAAGATCATGCCTTTTGAACTTGGTCGACTTCTTCAAATAGTCACCAAGGCCATTGATGAGGAAAGGCAGTCCATACAGCCTACCTTGACCTTGCAAAGGTTGACACAATACCCCACTGGTATTGTAGAAAAACTTACCAGCTTAAATGTAAACCCATATGTCACAAGATGGGTTGCAAACTGGCTTAAGGACAGAACCCACAAGGTTAGAGTTGCTGGCGCTGTGTCAGACTCCAAGCCGGTCACAAGTGGTGTCCCACAGGGCTCGGTCCTTGGCCCCTATTGTTTGGCATCTACTTCTCAGAAGTACAGGCCAACATGGGAGGACTTTGGCTGACAAAGTTTGCAGATGACTGCAAACTGGGCCATAGTGGAAAGTGCATCGGACACGGATATCCTTCAGAAGGGACTCACGGAAACAGATAGCTGGTGCCAGAGCCATGGCCTGAAGTTAAACGCCAAAAATGTATAGTCATACCCTTCGGGAAAAACAAGGTAACCCCAAGCTACCATATAGGTGGCAATCCACTAAGCACAGAAGAGGTTATCAGGGACCTGGGGACCCAGGTTGACAGTGGCCTTTCTTTGACACTCACATTGCTAAAGTGGTTAGAAAGACCTTCTACATTGCCCACCTGATCATGAAGGGATTCACATCCAGATCTAGTGAGGTCATTGTTCCCCTGTACTCTTCACTTATCAGACCAATGATCGAGTACAATGCCCCATTCGGGATGTATCTCACCCGACATCTGCAGCAATTGGAGAGACCCCAAAAGTTCCTCACCAAAAGGATAAAGGGACTCCAAAATCTGTCATATGCTGCCAGATTGAAGAAACTCCAGCTCTATTCAGTCGCATACCGTCTGCTCAGAGGTGACATGTGCCTGACATACAAGGCCATGTCCAACCCGAATTAATGGACATGCTCCACCTCAAAAATCCAAATCCACCAAAACCACTAGAGCAAGCGACTTAAACCTTAGCACGGATATAAATAGGACGTGCTGGAGGGATAGATTTATCACCAGAGACTCCCTATGCTGTGGAATAGAATCCCGTCCATGTGAGGCAGAGCACCTCGCTGACTCTGTTCAAGAGAAATCTAGACCTGTGGATGGGAGATCGTAGGTTTACCCCGGGAATCATCTCTGGGTCACTGCTGGACAGAGGCACAACAAACTAATGGGCACAGTATTTTTTCATATAAGGGGTGGCGTAAGCCACAATAATTTGGGCTAGGCTTATAAATGCCTTAGGGCAGATAGCCTAGTATAAACCTATGAACCTATGAACCTATGAACCTATAATCTCTGTGGTGCGTCCTATAACAGTGTGATATGGTAGTTTGGTATGGGTTCTATTACCACACATGACAAGTGTGGATGTTTGTGTGTGTATCCTTGTCTGTGTAGGGTGCGATGCTTTTGAGGTCATTCACAGTCACTTCAACCTCACATGACCTTCTTTGGCAAGCCTGCTAATGTCATACCCAGTGAAATACACATTTGGGGACAAAGCAACTTGATAATCTCTGTGCTGCATCTTATAACTGTGTAATGCTGTAGTGTAATAAACTAGTTAGATAGAAGCTCTAATCCCAGACATGGCAAGTGTGTGTCTGTGTTTGTCAGTCGTATCCTGTTTGGAGATAGCTGTGAGTGTTTAACAATTGGACTCACTGTGTAGTGGGTTTTGCAAATTTCTTATATGGTAGCCCTATTATATGTCACAATGTTCACCTTACACAGATAACAGATGTGAAATAGTCGAGATGCTTGGGTGGCATCCATACCTCTACATGTGACATCAAGGCCTGATGAACAAAGTTAGCAACCCTTGTATTACACAGAGAACACTCTCAACCCATATCTCATACACAAACACTCTTGCCTAGGCAACAACCCCTATGTTGGTAGTACTCTGCATCTTGCTCACAGATAGTAATCATGGTATGATTGCAGTGGACTAAAGAGGGCATGGCACCCTGTCTATCAGTACAATATGCACGTACATGCAGACAGTGTGCCTTCACTATGCCCCCCACTGGACACCTGCAACACCTGTGGTGCCATCAAATGTGACACACAAAGGACATACTATGCCTTATACACATGACCTGTATGGACATATTCCACTGACACTAGGGAATACCTCTATAATGCTATCAATGTGGGTGCAGGGCCAACCTGCTGTCCATTACCTGTTCCCGGCACATGAGGCCAGGACAGGTACATATGATGATAACAATCTTTATACACAACATGGGCCAGACACTCCAGGTACAGTTCCACATGTCACTGTACATGCATGTGGGATGTGTGCACATTCCAAACAGCATCCATGTCATGGACTAAAGAACACATACATGGAAAGCATTGCACAGCAATGGCCACACACAATAGTTACCCAGGTGACTGAATGGTGAATACAATGCCCACTTGTGTGGGCCAATCCAGACACTACACCCCTGAGCCACACTGCAGACCATTGTCATGTGCTCTGATGCCAAGGTATGCCCTTCACCTAGCCCTGTATAGCCTTCTGGCACAGTCAATGCACGCATGCATGTGAGTACTGGAACCCTGTGTCTGTGTGTGTGGTGTATGATGCTTTCGACCACATTCACACTGACTACAGCCCCCACTGGCATATTGAAGCATGCTGTCTGATGTCAGACACCTTCACATACCCTTTTTCCATATAACCTCAGGATAAATGCTGTGGTGCATGTGATACCTGCACAGTACTGTATTGTGGCAAAGTAACTAATTAGGAAGTGCATTCCTGACCTGCCAAGTGTGTGAATGTGTGTGAGTCCCTAAGAGAGTGTGGATCTGTTGACAATGACACCTGTTAATGTGGACAGGCATGTGTACGAAACTTACTGTATCACTACCATATCACTGTTGCAGATGTCACTCACCATCACATATATGTTTGGACAGTTCATCAACATGTAAGCTATGTGGCGCATGCAATAACTGCAATAACTGCATAGACACGTAATAGCAATACATAGTCAGTCAGGGGTTTGATACCTATACTGTTAGGTGTGTGACACAAACATGATTAGGTTTTACTCTCCCACCTCCACCCTGACTTACTTTGTCTCTGTCTGCCTCTCTCACTCCATCTCTGGTGGATGTGGAGAACTACACCTGCTTTGCTTAGGCAGTAGCATGTATTTTGTAAGTGATGCTCATAATCAGCTGATGGCCTCTGCATGAATTGCAGCCCTCCTCTAGCTGATTGGATGTGGTATTATTCTCATAGCCAACTGCAAGGAAACACACTCCAGTATTTAGAAACATCATGTTGATGTTGGGCCTTTTCATTCACTGTGAGCAGAACCTTGATCTGGTGTTTGGCAAACAACATCACAGATGTATTGGGGATTTACCTCTAACAACATACACTGTGAAAACAGGCCAACACACAGGAGGGGGATGTGCCTGACATGACTACAGAATGTAAGTGCTGCTATTCTGCATTTGGAGTAATGTCGGTTTAACAGGGTGTGGCTGGATATGGCTGGTCTACATGTTTTAATACCTGTCATGACAGTGCTATGTTTTTGAGGAAACCCTCATCTGTAGGGTCATCTGCAGACTGGGCAGTGTGTGGTGCTTTTTTGTTTCTTGGGCTACTCACAGAGCACCTATCTGAGAACTGCAGAAGCATAGTCTGGGGGTTGCAGTCGGTAAATGGTGACAGCCATGAGAGTTACTGACTTCATATCCCTCATAGGACATATGTCACAACAAACCCTGTTACAACAGTAAATGTATGAGGTTATCACAGCAACATGTCAATATTGGCCCTGTGTTTATGCCTCCAGCCATAACTCAGTCAACCTTTGTACATATGTCATGCAGTAAGAGGTGCATATGTTCTGTACACCATTAGTTATTCGCATCATATCTGATAACAAGCCAGTGAGATATCAGACTGATACACGTTATGAAGTATGGGTTACATTTGAGGACATAACCTGGGCATTCTGTGGTTGTGTGTACAGTACTGAGGACTATGTACTTATGGTGATTGTCGACAGCGTGTGTATTGTGAAGATGTACCTTGGCGTGTGTACAGACTGTGGTAGATGTCATTGTTCTTGGTCCTGTTCTATCTGATGTTACATGCTGCTCCAGTGTATGTTATCCTATCAGCTTACATGTTTGTAGGGTGAAATATACACATGTACCATACCACAGACAGGCATCAGACTACACTGTGTAGTGGCCCAGTATATGTAGGGTTAGTGTGTGAGTGGCACATGTGAGGATGGTGTGTATCAGATCCATATCCTGTAATATTAAGCTAGCTAACCATATGTGGCTGTGCCTGTGTTTACATTGATTGTCCCCCTGCACTTTCACACAGGTGTCTGTTACTCTGTGCTGTGACATGCCTGTAGAGCCTGCTATATATGCAGGTACATGTATATTCCTCATAAGAAACATAGGCCAGTGCTGTGGCAGTCTGCCTGTAGCCTGCACAGTGCTTTGTTACATGCCTAGCAGCTTTTACTTACCCAGTGTGATGTTATGTCCAGGTACTGGCCAGATGTACTGCGGCCATGCCACCATAGCAGTCATGTATTTCTGACAAAGCAATGGGATGCTGTATAGATGTATGTCACTAACTAGTGGGTAGTATGTGGCCATGTCCCTCTGTACCAGTGGTTATTATGTGTCAGGACAGACAGGGGTGTGTGAATGCATAACCTTTGAGGGCAAATGTATATCAGTATTTACGTGATATACCCATGTACATGGCTGTTAACATCCACATTGTCAGGCTTGGTCCACATGTCTTGCACTAAGGGGTTCTGTGTATACCTCTGGACTGACCAGAGTGTGTCAGACTGTCCACATTTATTGGCCATATCTCTGTTGTAGTCCACAGGATCATTACTGCACTAGCAGTGGTACTGTACTATGATGTCCTTCAGATGTCTGTCAGTAGCCAATGGCACACATGTTACAAGCAGATGTGACCTCCCACACACAACATATCTGTTAGGTCAACCCCTATTACAGTAGCAACAATCTACATATGTACCTGCAATACACACCTGACATCCCCTTGCACTAAGAGGTTGGGACTATTGGGGCTGAGGTAGGACTCCACTCCATGTTCTGGACATATGGTGAACATATATGTATATATAATTATCCATATATCTATATAGATATATACACATATACATATCAAAATACATAGATGGATATGCGTTTGTACACACACACACACACACACACACACACACACACACACACACACACATATATATTTATATATAAACACTCATATATATACATATACACAGCAATATCTGTCTACACATATACAGACAGAGATGCATATGCACATATACTTATGGATATCTACATATATATATATATATTGACAGTAATAGGTATATCAGAATAGATATGTATGCACATATAGTTATAGATATCTACATATATATCTACATAAATAGGCATATCTGTACACATAGGATGGGTATACATATATAGCTATATATATATATATATATATATATATATATATATGTGTGTGTGTGTGTGTGTGTGTGTGTGTGTGTGTGTGTGTGTGTGTATGAAGAGGCCTACACATGGCCATATATATGATGCACTATACACATGTGTATACAGACATATGTATGAATATACATGTGTATGTACATGTAGACATATATCAACATATTATATGTATATATATCCATATTCCTGTCATGTGTGTATGTATGTGATATGTGTACATTATGATAAAACAACATATGTGATGCAAAAGTCATATTAATAACAAGTACTACACAATTATGGAAGTAAAGGCAATTGTTCAATACTAATCAATATTTGTAGTGACAGATATATTGGAAAAGCAACACTTGTCTTCACAGTGGTCATGGTGTAGCAGTTAAGTGCTATGACTATGGTGTACAGGGTCTTGGGTTCAAGACCTGCAAGGGCTGTTCATTTTATTGCTGGGCAGAACAAGGGCTGTTGGATACAGAGTGGTTAAGGCAGTTTTGAGCAGCTTTAAGTGTGTCTGCTCGTGTTTGAGTGACATTAAGTGCTGCTAAGCTAAGGGTAAATCTACGGGCCCTTACACAGTTTAGGCTTCACTTACAATTGTGAAAATCAGCTTAGTTGGTGTACTGGAGCAATGCTGATACCTTCTATGCATGGCTTAGCCCTGGTAACCAGTTCACACCACCCAGTCTGATAACATAGCAGGGTAATGGCATCTGTAATAAGTGTATGTAATGCCATGTACAATACATGTGCCTATGTGCTGTCATTACAGCAGCAAGGGGTGGGAGTGTCATGTCTGGGACACAGACATATATAAGGCCTGTACAGCACTGTTATCCATGTGAATGTGTTACATACAGGGGTAGTAGCCCAGGGTACATGCTGTCACACTGGCATGCAGTGTATCATGGCAGTACTATTGTTGACAGTGCTTACCCAGGCAAGAGTGGAGTGCTAAATGTAGTACTGACAACAGACACACCTGCAGGCATAGCTGGACTCTGAGGTCTCCTTGTTGTATCCCTGGTGTGTGAGCTGTGTCACAGTATATATCCCGTACTGGATAATGATCCAACATGTGGAATGTAAATATAAACTACTGTCTGTACAGCACATGTTAGTGAGAGCTTTCAACATGTAGTTATGGCATACATATTGTTTTCAAACATCTATCTGTCAACACATTCATCCTACTGCATAGCTACTTGCCAAGTTGATGACTGTCAGTCCCTGTACAGATGTGCAGATGGCAGGTATCCAGCTGGGATATGTACAATCAACCTATGCTTGATTAACACTTACATGTTTGCCCAGCTGTGTAAGAACTGGCACATATATGAGACAACACTCTGTATGCACCACATGCCACGGGTACCTCCAATACAATACCAAAGTCAACAGAACATTCTTGGGTACAGGTCTCCATCACAGACACTAACCATGTGTTGTAATGCATGTTGCATACATGTCAACTTGATCACCTCATTGGCCATGTGCAGGAGGCACCCAGAGGATTGGCTGATGCATGTCACTCTCACCCTGAGGGTCACCAAAGTGGTGTCTGTCAATAGATTGCCTGCTGCCGCATGGCAGGTGGCAGTATACCACTGT
Source organism: Protopterus annectens (assembly GCF_019279795.1). Taxonomy (NCBI): domain Eukaryota; kingdom Metazoa; phylum Chordata; order Ceratodontiformes; family Protopteridae; genus Protopterus; species Protopterus annectens. The sequence goes on along the minus strand of NC_056736.1, from coordinate 242,205,691 downwards.
ACACACATCCCCTACACAACCCATCTCTCCATGGACAATGGCTAGGTACACAGCTATGACCACCTGCAGAGATGCACCCCAGTACTGACACGTGTACATGTGCATTACTGAGTATAGCAGTGTCTGTGTGTTGGAACAGCTGTACTTAGGAATTCCATGAGGGCCTTCACAACCACTGTCTGTATATTTGTAGTATGCACCATTCCAAAGCCACATACTCCTATTATACTACCCATTGCCACACAGTAGTACAGATAGTGTTGTTGCTGCCCATAGGTGAGGCATGACAGTGAAACACCCTACTATGCCTGTATCATGTGCATTAAATGCATATCCCTGTAGTACCACTGTTTGGATATACAATGGGTTGTATCGCAGTCATGGGCAATGTGTGATGTTGGGTATGTCAGAGTTTCATCATGGGTTTCAGCAAGTACAATATCCACTCGGGGATGTGGGTGCTGTGTACACTGGCATTACAATAAGGTACAACCGGTATATGTCCCATGTACCACTTTTTGGTTACCACAGTCACCATCAAACATACAGGTAACTGATACCACAATCAAGCCCAGTTATGCATGTGCTGTGTACAGCCTACCTGTAACACATTGGACACATGGTCAAGTTAGTTAGCAGCGATAGGCCCAGTCTCTCGGATGTGTGTCTGCCTCTTATGTGTCTGTTAATGTGTATATGAAGGTATGTCACACTATGTATAGTCCATATGCACCTGTTACATCCCCCATTAGCATACTGTACATGTCTGGGGATGTTTTGCATGTAACATGTAACCTGGAAAACACCTCACTCTAAACACTGTGTGGCGTGTGCAATGAAAGCCACACACTTCAGTAGCACTACATACCCATATAGGAGTCTAGTCCCAGTGTTGCCAAGTAAGAGTGTGCATGTATGTGGATGGGTCTACATCAGGTTGCAGATTATACACATCTCAGTGGGTCAGCTATCCATGGGGCACAGGCAATAGCTGTTATAAAAATCTGTGACATGTGCATGTGTTCAACTGTACCCCAGATATTTCACATCCATTGTGTCACCACAGTGCCATACCTCATTGTGGAATATGACTGCAGAACATCCTCGTGCTCACACATGTACACCTACAACACAAATGGATAACATTATGGAGACCACAATCAACCAGTGTTACTAACAGCTATAATGCATCATTGCTGGATGGCTACACTACCTGACATGTATGCATTACACCTTACACCTGAAAACATGTTACACTGCAGTACTTTGGTACACTGTAGTACAGTCACCGTGTGCATCAGAACCATATTAGCCTGTCCCTGCATTGATGTTATGGATGACAGGGATGTGGCACAGGTATCATCATATGCACAGGGTGTGTTGTTAGTTTGCCAGAGGCTGAGGGTGGGCCATACATTTGACACCATGTGTGTGGGTGAGGGGTGTAATGAGGTGAACTGGGCATGGTGATGTGGTGTGTGAAGGTATGGGGTTGCCCTAGGTGTGCTCGTATAGTGTGTGGTTATGCATGCACACAGTTCTGCCATGTGGCTGCCCTACACAGGTGTTTATGGACAGCTGCAGACTATACCTGGAAGGGTGGGAAGTTCACTGCCTCTGGCCACAGATATGTGGACTGTGACTGCCAGGGGTTCCATGGGCACATCCAGGTACAAGACCTGATAAGTTACTCTACCCTGATGATGACTTATTTCTGCTGGAACCAGGTCCCACGTGATCGTGAGCTGCTGTGGTTTGGTGTGTACAGTGTCCCCGCTGCAGTGCTGGGGTTGGTACTGCCACTATGGGAGCCCCTTGGTGTCCTAGCATGCCCACATTGACTGCCAGCTGTTGTCATTGCTGGCCTACATCCATGTGGCTGTCGCTGCACTCCCACCACACGTTCAAGCACGGACAAGCCATGGCTGATGAGGGCCATCATCTCACTAGACGATCTATCCATGAGCTTGGTATAAGCACGGATGGCACCAGACAGTTCACGGAAGTTGTTTCTTGCAGATGTGAGAGCAGCCCTCTGCAGCCTCAGACACTGTCTGCTGTAATGCTCCATATATGCCTGCGCCACCATGACAGCCTGAAACATGCACCTGGTGGTACCAGTTGTGGCATGTCAGCAAGGGGCATGATGACCAGTGGCCCTACCATGAGCACCCTGGGACATCTGCCTATGTGGGCCCTGCCAGACATCCGGCTATGCATGCTGTGACCAGACACTCTCCTGTGCACTGCCACCAAACGCCAGCTGTCCCTCCACTATGGCTTTAAAACTTCAGCTTGGCCAGCTAAGAACTTGGTTATATTCAACTGGACGTATAAGAGAATTTAAGTACCTTTATCTGCTCTTTTTTTTAAAAAAATACAGTATTTAATTTGAGTGTTGAAGGAATTTTTAACTGAAGTTATTCTGCTCTTCAGTAACTTGAACTGAAGCTCGTGTTGGCTGAATTTTGTTATTTGCTAGTAATTACAGGTGTGGGGGTAGCCACATTCTTTGATTTCCTGTCCTTGCATATTTAAACTGGTGCATGTGAAATAATTCCTGCTTTAAAACTTCAGCTTGGCCAGCTAAGAACTTGGTTATATTCAACTGGACGTATAAGAGAATTTAAGTACCTTTATCTGCTCTTTTTTTAAAAAAATACAGTATTTAATTTGAGTGTTGAAGGAATTTTTAACTGAAGTTATTCTGCTCTTCAGTAACTTGAACTGAAGCTAGTGTTGGCTGAATTTTGTTATTTGCTAGTAATTACAGGTGTGGGGGTAGCCACATTCTTTGATTTCCTGTCCTTGCATATTTAAACTGGTGCATGTGAAATAATTCCTGCTTTAAAACTTCAGCTTGGCCAGCTAAGAACTTGGTTATATTCAACTGGACGTATAAGAGAATTTAAGTACCTTTATCTGCTCTTTTTTTTTAAAAAAATACAATATTTAATTTGAGTTTTGAAGGAATTTTTAACTGAAGTTATTCTGCTCTTCAGTAACTTGAACTGAAGCTAGTGTTGGCTGAATTTTGTTATTTGCTAGTAATTACAGGTGTGGGGGTAGCCACATTCTTTGATTTCCTGTCCTTGCATATTTAAACTGGTGCATGTGAAATAATTCCTGCTTTAAAACTTCAGCTTGGCCAGCTAAGAACTTGGTTATATTCAACTGGACGTATAAGAGAATTTAAGTACCTTTATCTGCTCTTTTTTTTTTTTTAAATACAGTATTTAATTTGAGTGTTGAAGGAATTTTTAACTGAAGTTATTTTGCTCTTCAGTAACTTGAACTGAAGCTAGTGTTGGCTGAATTTTATTATTTGCTAGTAATTACAGGTGTGGGGGTAGCCACATTCTTTGATTTCCTGTCCTTGCATATTTAAACTGGTGCATGTGAAATAATTCCCGCTTTAAAACTTCAGCTTGGCCAGCTAAGAACTTGGTTATATTCAACTGGACGTATAAGAGAATTTAAGTACCTTTATCTGCTCTTTTTTTTTAAATACAGTATTTAATTTGAGTGTTGAAGGAATTTTTAACTGAAGTTATTCTGCTCTTCAGTAACTTGAACTGAAGCTAGTGTTGGCTGAATTTTGTTATTTGCTAGTAATTACAGGTGTGGGGTAGCCACATTCTTTGATTTCCTGTCCTTGCATATTTAAACTGGTGCATGTGAAATAATTCCTGCTTTAAAACTTCAGCTTGGCCAGCTAAGAACTTGATTATATTCAAATGGACGTATAAGAGAATTTAAATACCTTTATCTGCTCTTTTTTTTTTAAAAAAATACAGTATTTAATTTGAGTGTTGAAGGAATTTTTAACTGAAGTTATTCTGCTCTTCAGTAACTTGAACTGAAGCTCGTGTTGGATGATTTTTGTAATTTGCTAGTAATTACAGGTGTGGGGGTAGCCACATTCTTTGATTTCCTGTCCTTGCATATTTAAACTGGTGCATGTGAAATAATTCCTGCTTTAAAACTTCAGCTTGGCCAGCTAAGAACTTGGTTATATTCAACTGGACCTATAAGAGAATTTAAGTACCTTTATCTGCTCTTTTTTTTTAAAAATACAGTATTTAATTTGAGTGTTGAAGGAATTTTTAACTGAAGTTATTCTGCTCTTCAGTAACTTGAACTGAAGCTAGTGTTGGCTGAATTTTGTTATTTGCTAGTAATTACAGGTGTGGGGGTAGCCACATTCTTTGATTTCCTGTCCTTGCATATTTAAACTGGTGCATGTGAAATAATTCCTGCTTTAAAACTTCAGCTTGGCCAGCTAAGAACTTGGTTATATTCAACTGGACTATAAGAGAAATTAAGTACATTTATCTGCTCTTTTTTTTTAAAAAAATACAGTATTTAATTTGAGTTTTGAAGGAATTTTTAACTGAAGTTATTCTGCTCTTCAGTAACTTGAACTGAAGCTAGTGTTGGCTGAATTTTGTTATTTGCTAGTAATTACAGGTGTGGGGGTAGCCACATTCTTTGATTTCCTGTCCTTGCATATTTAAACTGGTGCATGTGAAATAATTCCTGCTTTAAAACTTCAGCTTGGCCAGCTAAGAACTTGGTTATATTCAACTGGACTATAAGAGAATTTAAGTACCTTTATCTGCTCTTTTTTTTTTTTAAATACAGTATTTAATTTGAGTGTTGAAGGAATTTTTAACTGAAGTTATTTTGCTCTTCAGTAACTTGAACTGAAGCTAGTGTTGGCTGAATTTTGTTATTTGCTAGTAATTACAGGTGTGGGGTAGCCACATTCTTTGATTTCCTGTCCTTGCATATTTAAACTGGTGCATGTGAAATAATTCCTGCTTTAAAACTTCAGCTTGGCCAGCTAAGAACTTGGTTATATTCAACTGGACGTATAAGAGAATTTAAGTACCTTTATCTGCTGTTTTTTTTTTTTTTAAATACAGTATTTAATTTGAGTGTTGAAGGAATTTTTAACTGAAGTTATTCTGCTCTTCAGTAACTTGAACTGAAGCTAGTGTTGGCTGAATTTTGTTATTTGCTAGTAATTACAGGTGTGGGGGTAGCCACGTTCTTTGATTTCCTGTCCTTGCATATTTAAACTGGTGCATGTGAAATAATTCCTGCTTTAAAACTTCAGCTTGGCCAGCTAAGAACTTGGTTATATTCAACTGGACGTATAAGAGAATTTAAGTACCTTTATCTGCTGTTTTTTTTTTTTTAAAATACAGTATTTATTTGAGTGTTGAAGGAATTTTTAACTGAAGTTATTCTGCTCTTCAGTAACTTGAACTGAAGCTAGTGTTGGCTGAATTTTGTTATTTGCTAGTAATTACAGGTGTGGGGGTAGCCACATTCTTTGATTTCCTGTCCTTGCATATTTAAACTGGTGCATGTGAAATAATTCCTTCTTTAAAACTTCAGCTTGGCCAGCTAAGAACTTGGTTATATTCAACTGGACGTATAAGAGAATTTAAGTACCTTTATCTGCTCTTTTTTTTTTAAAAAATACAGTATTTAATTTGAGTGTTGAAGGAATTTTTAACTGAAGTTATTCTGCTCTTCAGTAACTTGAACTGAAGCTAGTGTTGGCTGAATTTTGTTATTTGCTAGTAATTACAGGTGTGGGGGTAGCCACATTCTTTGATTTCCTGTCCTTGCATATTTAAACTGGTGCATGTGAAATAATTCCTGCTTTAAAACTTCAGCTTGGCCAGCTAAGAACTTGGTTATATTCAACTGGACGTATAAGAGAATTTAAGTACCTTTATCTGCTCTTTTTTTTTAAAAAAATACAATATTTAATTTGAGTTTTGAAGGAATTTTTAACTGAAGTTATTCTGCTCTTCAGTAACTTGAACTGAAGCTAGTGTTGGCTGAATTTTGTTATTTGCTAGTAATTACAGGTGTGGGGTAGCCACATTTTTTGATTTCCTGTCCTTGCATATTTAAACTGGTGCATGTGAAATAATTCCTGCTTTAAAACTTCAGCTTGGCCAGCTAAGAACTTGGTTATATTCAACTGGACGTATAAGAGAATTTAAGTACCTTTATCTGCTCTTTTTTTTTTTTTTTAAATACAGTATTTAATTTGAGTGTTGAAGGAATTTTTAACTGAAGTTATTTTGCTCTTCAGTAACTTGAACTGAAGCTAGTGTTGGCTGAATTTTATTATTTGCTAGTAATTAGAGGTGTGGGGTAGCCACATTCTTTGATTTCCTGTCCTTGCATATTTAAACTGGTGCATGTGAAATAATTCCTGCTTTAAAACTTCAGCTTGGCCAGCTAAGAACTTGGTTATATTCAACTGGACGTATAAGAGAATTTAAGTACCTTTATCTGCTCTTTTTTTTTTTAAATACAGTATTTAATTTGAGTGTTGAAGGAATTTTTAACTGAAGTTATTCTGCTCTTCAGTAACTTGAACTGAAGCTAGTGTTGGCTGAATTTTGTTATTTGCTAGTAATTACAGGTGTGGGGGTAGCCACATTCTTTGATTTCCTGTCCTTGCATATTTAAACTGGTGCATGTGAAATAATTCCTGCTTTAAAACTTCAGCTTGGCCAGCTAAGAACTTGGTTATATTCAACTGGACGTATAAGAGAATTTAAGTACCTTTATCTGCTCTTTTTTTTTAAATACAGTATTTAATTTGAGTGTTGAAGGAATTTTAACTGAAGTTATTCTGCTCTTCAGTAACTTGAACTGAAGCTAGTGTTGGCTGAATTTTGTTATTTGCTAGTAATTACAGGTGTGGGGGTAGCCACATTCTTTGATTTCCTGTCCTTGCATATTTAAACTGGTGCATGTGAAATAATTCCTTCTTTAAAACTTCAGCTTGGCCAGCTAAGAACTTGGTTATATTCAACTGGACGTATAAGAGAATTTAAGTACCTTTATCTGCTCTTTTTTTTTTTTAAAATACAGTATTTAATTTGAGTGTTGAAGGAATTTTTAACTGAAGTTATTCTGCTCTTCAGTAACTTGAACTGAAGCTAGTGTTGGCTGAATTTTGTTATTTGCTAGTAATTACAGGTGTGGGGGTAGCCACATTCTTTGATTTCCTGTCCTTGCATATTTAAACTGGTGCATGTGAAATAATTCCTGCTTTAAAACTTCAGCTTGGCCAGCTAAGAACTTGGTTATATTCAACTGGACGTATAAGAGAATTTAAGTACCTTTATCTGCTCTTTTTTTTTAAAAATACAGTATTTAATTTGAGTGTTGAAGGATATTTTAACTGAAGTTATTCTGCTCTTCAGTAACTTGAACTGAAGCTAGTGTTGGCTGAATTTTGTTATTTGCTAGTAATTACAGGTGTGGGGGTAGCCACATTCTTTGATTTCCTGTCCTTGCATATTTAAACTGGTGCATGTGAAATAATTCCTGCTTTAAAACTTCAGCTTGGCCAGCTAAGAACTTGGTTATATTCAACTGGACGTATAAGAGAATTTAAGTACCTTTATCTGCTCTTTTTTTTTTTTAAATACAGTATTTAATTTGAGTGTTGAAGGAATTTTTAACTGAAGTTATTCTGCTCTTCAGTAACTTGAACTGAAGCTAGTGTTGGCTGAATTTTGTTATTTGCTAGTAATTACAGGTGTGGGGGTAGCCACATTCTTTGATTTCCTGTCCTTGCATATTTAAACTGGTGCATGTGAAATAATTCCTGCTTTAAAACTTCAGCTTGGCCAGCTAAGAACTTGATTATATTCAACTGGACGTATAAGAGAATTTAAATACCTTTATCTGCTCTTTTTTTTAAAAAATACAGTATTTAATTTGAGTGTTGAAGGAATTTTTAACTGAAGTTATTCTGCTCTTCAGTAACTTGAACTGAAGCTCGTGTTGGCTGAATTTTGTTATTTGCTAGTAATTACAGGTGTGGGGTAGCCACATTCTTTGATTTCCTGTCCTTGCATATTTAAACTGGTGCATGTGAAATAATTCCTGCTTTAAAACTTCAGCTTGGCCAGCTAAGAACTTGGTTATATTCAACTGGACGTATAAGAGAATTTAAGTACCTTTATCTGCTCTTTTTTTTAAAAAAAATACAGTATTTAATTTGAGTGTTGAAGGAATTTTTAACTGAAGTTATTCTGCTCTTCAGTAACTTGAACTGAAGCTAGTGTTGGCTGAATTTTGTTATTTGCTAGTAATTACAGGTGTGGGGTAGCCACATTCTTTGATTTCCTGTCCTTGCATATTTAAACTGGTGCATGTGAAATAATTCCTGCTTTAAAACTTCAGCTTGGCCAGCTAAGAACTTGGTTATATTCAACTGGACGTATAAGAGAATTTAAGTACCTTTATCTGCTCTTTTTTTTAAAAAAAATACAGTATTTAATTTGAGTTTTGAAGGAATTTTTAACTGAAGTTATTCTGCTCTTCAGTAACTTGAACTGAAGCTAGTGTTGGCTGAATTTTGTTATTTGCTAGTAATTACAGGTGTGGGGTAGCCACATTCTTTGATTTCCTGTCCTTGCATATTTAAACTGGTGCATGTGAAATAATTCCTGCTTTAAAACTTCAGCTTGGCCAGCTAAGAACTTGGTTATATTCAACTGGACTATAAGAGAAATTAAGTACATTTATCTGCTCTTTTTTTTTTTTAAATACAGTATTTAATTTGAGTGTTGAAGGAATTTTTAACTGAAGTTATTTTGCTCTTCAGTAACTTGAACTGAAGCTAGTGTTGGCTGAATTTTATTATTTGCTAGTAATTACAGGTGTGGGGGTAGCCACATTCTTTGATTTCCTGTCCTTGCATATTTAAACTGGTGCATGTGAAATAATTCCTGCTTTAAAACTTCAGCTTGGCCAGCTAAGAACTTGGTTATATTCAACTGGACGTATAAGAGAATTTAAGTACCTTTATCTGCTCTTTTTTTTTTAAATACAGTATTTAATTTGAGTGTTGAAGGAATTTTTAACTGAAGTTATTCTGCTCTTCAGTAACTTGAACTGAAGCTAGTGTTGGCTGAATTTTGTTATTTGCTAGTAATTACAGGTGTGGGGGTAGCCACATTCTTTGATTTCCTGTCCTTGCATATTTAAACTGGTGCATGTGAAATAATTCCTGCTTTAAAACTTCAGCTTGGCCAGCTAAGAACTTGGTTATATTCAACTGGACGTATAAGAGAATTTAAGTACCTTTATCTGCTCTTTTTTTTTTTAAATACAGTATTTAATTTGAGTGTTGAAGGAATTTTTAACTGAAGTTATTCTGCTCTTCAGTAACTTGAACTGAAGCTAGTGTTGGCTGAATTTTGTTATTTGCTAGTAATTACAGGTGTGGGGGTAGCCACATTCTTTGATTTCCTGTCCTTGCATATTTAAACTGGTGCATGTGAAATAATTCCTTCTTTAAAACTTCAGCTTGGCCAGCTAAGAACTTGGTTATATTCAACTGGACGTATAAGAGAATTTAAGTACCTTTATCTGCTCTTTTTTTTTTTAAAATACAGTATTTAATTTGAGTGTTGAAGGAATTTTTAACTGAAGTTATTCTGCTCTTCAGTAACTTGAACTGAAGCTAGTGTTGGCTGAATTTTGTTATTTGCTAGTAATTACAGGTGTGGGGTAGCCACATTCTTTGATTTCCTGTCCTTGCATATTTAAACTGGTGCATGTGAAATAATTCCTGCTTTAAAACTTCAGCTTGGCCAGCTAAGAACTTGGTTATATTCAACTGGACGTATAAGAGAATTTAAGTACCTTTATCTGCTCTTTTTTTTAAAAAAATACAGTATTTAATTTGAGTGTTGAAGGAATTTTTAACTGAAGTTATTCTGCTCTTCAGTAACTTGAACTGAAGCTAGTGTTGGCTGAATTTTGTTATTTGCTAGTAATTACAGGTGTGGGGGTAGCCACATTCTTTGATTTCCTGTCCTTGCATATTTAAACTGGTGCATGTGAAATAATTCCTGCTTTAAAACTTCAGCTTGGCCAGCTAAGAACTTGGTTATATTCAACTGGACGTATAAGAGAATTTAAGTACCTTTATCTGCTCTTTTTTTTTTTAAATACAGTATTTAATTTGAGTGTTGAAGGAATTTTTAACTGAAGTTATTCTGCTCTTCATTAACTTGAACTGAAGCTAGTGTTGGCTGAATTTTGTTATTTGCTAGTAATTACAGGTGTGGGGGTAGCCACATTCTTTGATTTCCTGTCCTTGCATATTTAAACTGGTGCATGTAAAATAATTCCTGCTTTAAAACTTCAGCTTGGCCAGCTAAGAACTTGGTTATATTCAACTGGACGTATAAGAGAATTTAAGTACCTTTATCTGCTCTTTTTTTTTTTTAAATACAGTATTTAATTTGAGTGTTGAAGGAATTTTTAACTGAAGTTATTCTGCTCTTCAGTAACTTGAACTGAAGCTAGTGTTGGCTGAATTTTGTTATTTGCTAGTAATTACAGGTGTGGGGTAGCCACATTCTTTGATTTCCTGTCCTTGCATATTTAAACTGGTGCATGTGAAATAATTCCTGCTTTAAAACTTCAGCTTGGCCAGCTAAGAACTTGGTTATATTCAACTGGACGTATAAGAGAATTTAAGTACCTTTATCTGCTCTTTTTTTTTAAAAAAACACAGTATTTAATTTGAGTGTTGATGGAATTTTAACTGAAGTTATTCTGCTCTTCAGTAACTTGAACTGAAGCTAGTGTTGGCTGAATTTTGTTATTTGCTAGTAATTACAGGTGTGGGGGTAGCCACATTCTTTGATTTCCTGTCCTTGCATATTTAAACTGGTGCATGTGAAATAATTCCTGCTTTAAAACTTCAGCTTGGCCAGCTAAGAACTTGGTTATATTCAACTGGACGTATAAGAGAATTTAAGTACCTTTATCTGCTCTTTTATTTTAAAAAAATACAGTATTTAATTTGAGTGTTGAAGGAATTTTTAACTGAAGTTATTCTGCTCTTCAGTAACTTGAACTGAAGCTAGTGTTGGCTGAATTTTGTTATTTGCTAGTAATTACAGGTGTGGGGGTAGCCACATTCTTTGATTTCCTGTCCTTGCATATTTAAACTGGTGCATGTGAAATAATTCCTGCTTTAAAACTTCAGCTTGGCCAGCTAAGAACTTGGTTATATTCAACTGGACGTATAAGAGAATTTAAGTACCTTTATCTGCTCTTTTTTTTTTTAAATACAGTATTTAATTTGAGTGTTGAAGGAATTTTTAACTGAAGTTATTCTGCTCTTCAGTTATTCCCACCCACCCACCCTGTTTTTGTTTTGGTGTTAATCTTAGTGGCATTGAAACTGCCCGCCCCTCAGCCTGCCTCTGGGCCCATCTCATTTGCTCACTCAACTGAGTGCAGTGAGATCATATTCTGATTTCAGGCACTCCTACTGTGTACAAAGAGAGCATCTGGGAAATAGAAAAAAAAAATTAAGCTTATTTCCTGTCTTTCTTGTTAAGTGGTACAGACTATTTGTAGGCTTCTGAGCCCCCGAGCCCTTTTGTGTTTGAGGGAAGCCTTCTAGCTTGTTTTTTTTTCTTATAACTAGCCAGTTTTCTAGTTTCAGCACTCAAATCTGTTTCTTTGATCTCAGCACTTGTTCAGAAAAAAAAAAAAAAAAAAATTTCATCTGCTTTTACTGTACTTGTGTTTTTACCTACTTCTTTTTACTTTTGCATCATCTTAAAATACTCAATTGTATTTATTACTGCTTGGTGTAACTCATTCTAAGCCTTTTCGTTTAAACACTTGGGCTTCGGACCAGTTAGTTGTTTTACACTGAGAGGGTTTGTGGTCTGCACTGTTGTGGCAGAACAGGTAGCTTACATCCTTCTAGGTTGAGAACTGCTGATTGAGGGCTCAGTGTCTGTTATTCTAAAAGTGTATTAATTCTGGTTTAAGCACTTGGGCTTTCAAGCCAGTTATTTTACATTAAGAGGGTTCGTGGTCTGCACTCTTGTGGGAGGAGAGGCTGGACTCTGCCCTTCTGAGCTGGGAATTTCTGGTTAAAGGCTTATAGTGCATGCATATCTGAACTGTTTCTTACTGAAGTTGGTGCGCCTTGTTTGCTGTGGCATAGACTGGATTCGGGCCTGCTGGATCTAGCTTTGTTTGTGTAACTTGAGCACTAATCCAGACATTCTCTAAATTATTCAATGGTATTTATTACTGCTTGGTTGTAACTTGATTAAAGTGTAGCTATCATTCAAGTCTTTTGGATTAAGCACTTGGGCTTCAGACCAGTTGTTTTACATTAGGAAGGTTTGTGGCAAGCACTGTGGTGGCAGGACAGGTATCTTTCATCCTTCTAAGTTGGGAACTGCTGATTGAGAGCCCAGTGTCCAAGTGTATTAGTTCTGGTTTAGGCACTTGGGCTTCAGGCCAGTTATTTTACATTAAGAAGGTTCGTGGTCTGCACTCTTGTGGGAGAAGAGGCTGGACTCTGCCCTTCTGAGCTGGGAATTTCTGGTTAAAGGTTTATAGTGCCTGAATATTTGAACTGTATCTTACTGAAATTGGTTCACCTTGTTTGCTCTAGCATAGACTAGATCCAGGCCTGCTGAATCTAGCTTTGTTTATATGCTTGTTGTTTGTTTGCTTGTTATTTCCCTGGAAGCTAATTCCACCTAATACGCAACTTCTCAGCTTCTGTGGATCACTAGTGATATCTGCATTGCTTACTGTACTTATTTCCTTGTTTCACTTGAAAGAAAGTTACTGTTTGTCGTTTTTGCATTTAGTTACTTGTAACACATTGCACTCAAGTTACCTGGCACTTGCTCACTAAAGCAATTATATAAGTCAGCACTAAAAATTAAAAGCACTACACCCTCACTCCCCACTGGCCCTTGTTTTCAATTAAGGAATTCCCAATATTATTCTAGCATGTCCAAAGGTCAGTTGTCAATCTTCTCTCCGGTCCAGCTGGTGAATCTGGGAATCTTGAGGCAATGTTATAACTGCCTCATGTACACAGACAACCCTCTCCTCCTCCCACATAACACAAATACTTGTAGAGATGCAGCTATTTAGCCAAACTGGAGGCTGAGCTCTCTCAACTCAGGACTGGCAAGACCAGACAGGAGGAGAAGGCAACTACACACACCACAAAACCAGCCTCACATAATGCTACCACTCCACTGAATCAAACACATAAACACACAAAGACATACTCTGAGGCTCTGAGTAAAATTTACCTAAACAGCAGAGGCCTCCAAAGCAGACACCCAAACAACTGCTACCTCAAGACACCCCACAAGCAACACATAAACCACAAAAGCAGTGTGCAAAGCAGTCACAGCCCTTAAGGCCAAATACAACACCAAACATACTTGTCATAGGTGACTCCATGGTCAGACACACTGACGTCCCACTCACCAGGCTGAACAAGGAGAGGGTCACAGTAAGCTGCCTATCGGGCACTAGAATCCGCCACATAACACAAGCACTCGGGTCACTCCATGGCAAGTACAAATATGACACAGTCATTGTCCTTGCTGGTGTGAACGACCTGAGACGTACCTCCCTGGACTACATGAAAAGAGACATAGAGGAGCTCTCTGATTATGTAGCCCAGGCAGGTATGACCCTAACCCTGAGCAGTATCCTTCCTTCACCAAGAATGATGCCACAATATAGAGACAAGATGATCAGCTTTAACAATTGGCTTAATGTTTGGTGTCATTCAAAGGGGATCCAGTGTCTGTCTGCCTGGGATGACATGCTTGACAAGCCACGCTGCTTCAAGGGACGGCGTGCACCTGTCACCCTGGGATTCTGGATATTGGCTAAGGCTCTTGCCACCCCATAGTGCCTTTTTAGGCAAGGCTCAAATTCTAAACCTACCACCCTAGAAAAAAAAATGGAAAGAAACTGAGGGTAATGCTGCTCAATGCCAGAAGTCTAAATCTCAAAATGCACGCACTCGAGGCCCTTCTCAGTATGGAGAACATCGATGTCTGTGCTGTAACTGAAACCTGGTTCAAGGCTCCTGAGAGCACCCGGCACTATTAGGTTTTACCTCATATCATGCGTTCCGCCCCAAAACCCGGACCACACCACAAAAAGAGGGGGTGTATCCATATTCATAAAGGATACCCACACCTCCGGTTGGTGGCAACGCAAAGCTTGAAACCATCCAGGTGCAACTAACCATAGGCAAAACTGCTCTACAAATTGTAGCATGCTACAGGCCACCCTCTCAAACTCAGGAACCCCACACAGCCTTCCTGAAGACACTGGAGGGTATAAATGTATCTCCAAACACCATCATATTGGGTGACTTCAACTACCCGAATATAGACTGGGAACATTACTCAAGCCCTAACTTTCTAGCCCAACGGTTCCTGGAGTTCATAAATTCAAATGCCATGGAACAGCTAGTCACTGTTCCCACGAGAGGAGAAAATATACTAGATCTCATTGTCACAAACATGGGGACAAAATGCTCCACACCGAAGTATATCCCTCATTGGTGAGATCTGATCATAAACTAATCTCACTGGAAATCCACATCCCGCCCCAACCCAAACAAAAAGACCATAGTGAAGAACTTCTCTAAAGCAAACTTCACACTACTCAAGACTGGTGTGGTATCCTTCAAGGCCCCTGAGCCAGTGGAAACCACAACCCAAGCTGTGGAAGCCCTTACAAATGCCTTCTATGAACACCTCCAGGACTGCATGGATCAGGCAATCCCAAATAAAACCAAGACTCTTTCCACAAAGGGCAAACGTCCAGTCTGGTGGACCCCAGCCATTAACAAACTTTACAATAAGAGGAGAAAGCTATTACATGATAGAACAAAATCCATAAAAGGGAAGTCACCCCTGATCATTATTAGTAAAAAAAATACGAGCACTCATAAAATCAACTAAGGCCAATTTTGAGAGAAAAATTGCCATGGATTCAAAGGACAATCATAAGGCCTTTTTCAGCTATGTTAGGAACCTGGGTGGAAACTCCCAGATATGCTCAGAATTAGTCCAAAATGATACAAAAATCACTGAACCCACAGACATTGCCAACATACTGGCAGACAGGTTCAGTGCAAACTTCACCCCCTCTCCCTAAAGGAGAGATAACTATCCCAGCCGAGTGTAGCCTCCCGGACATCTCAAATGCGCAGGTGAAAGCTGCACTCTCTAAAGCTAAAAACACAGCATCAATGGGACCGGATGGTGTCCCCGGCTGTGTGCTACACGAGCTAAATGAGGAATTAAACCCGCACATAAGGCAGCTGTTTAATCTCAGCCTTACCACAGGATACGTGCCCAAGGAGTGGCGTACGGCAACTGTAGTCCCACTCCACAAAGGCGGCGCCTCTACGGACCCTGGTAATTACCACCCCATAAGCTTAACAAGTCTAGTCTGCAAAGCTATGAAGAGGACCATAATGGAGCTCATAAACAAAGATATAGGGGACTTGCAGACATTGGACCCGACCCAGTTTGGCTTTGTCAAGGGAAGATCATGCCTTTTGAACTTGGTCGACTTCTTCGAAACAGTCACCAAGGCCATTGATGAGGGAAAGGCAGTCCATACAGCCTACCTTGACCTTGCCAAGGCTTTCGACACAATACCCCACTCGGGTATTGTAGAAAAACTTACCAGCTTAAATGTAAACCCATATGTCACAAGATGGGTTGCAAACTGGCTTAAGGACAGAACCCACAGGGTTAGAGTTGCTGGCTGTGTCAGACTCCAAGCCGGTCTGGCGGTGTCCCACAGGGCTCGGTCCTTGGCCCCTATTGTTTGGCATCTACTTCTCAGAAGTACAGGCCAACATAGGAGGACTTTGGCTGACAAAGTTTGCAGATGACTGCAAACTGGGCGCCATAGTGGAAAGTGCATCAGACACGGATATCCTTCAGAAGGGACTCACGGAAACAGATAGCTGGTGCCAGAGCCATGGCCTGAAGTTAAACTCCAAAAAATGTATAGTTATACCCTTCGGGAAAAACAAGGTAACCCCAAGCTACCATATAGGTGGCAATCCACTAAGCACAGAAGAGGTTATCAGGGACCTGGGGACCCAGGTTGACAGTGGCCTTTCTTTTGACACTCACATTGCTAAAGTGGTTAGAAAGACCTTCTACATTGCCCACCTGATCATGAAGGGATTCACATCCAGATCTAGTGAGGTTATTGTTCCCCTGTACTCTTCACTTATCAGACCAATGATCGAGTACAATGCCCCATTCGGGATGTATCTCACCCGACATCTGCAGCAATTGGAGAGACCCCAAAGTTCCTCACCAAAAGGATAAAGGGACTCCAAAATCTGTCATATGCTGCCAGATTGAAGAAACTCCAGCTCTATTCAGTCGCATACCGTCTGCTCAGAGGTGACATGCGCCTGACATACAAGGCCATGTCCAACTCGGAATTAATGGACATGCTCCACCTCAAAAATCCAAATCCACCAAAACCACTAGAGCAAGTGACTTAAACCTTAGCATGGATATAAATAGGACGTGCTGGAGGGATAGATTTATCACTCAGAGACTCCCTATGCTGTGGAATAAAATCCCGGTCCATGTGAGGCAGAGCACCTCGCTGACTCTGTTCAAGAGAAATCTAGACCTGTGGATGGGAGATCGTAGGTTTACCCCGAGAATCATCTCTGTGTCACTGCTGGACAGAGGCACAACAAACTAATGGGCACAGTATTTTTTCATATAAGGGGTGGCGTAAGCCACAAAAATTTGGGCTAGGCTTATAAATGCCTTAGGGCAGATAGCCTAGTATAAACCTATGAACCTATGAACCTATGAACCTATGGCCATTGGTGATGGTGTATGTATAGGCACTGAAACTGTGTGCGGGATTGGGGTGTCTAAAAGGGGGATGTCAAATGATGATGCTGTTTCAGCCCCAGACAACCCTACCTGTGCCTCAATAGTACTATCTTTGGTGCCTGTATGGACAGCAACATCAGACTGCATGCAGGACGGACCCTGACCCACTTTGCCATTTGTGGAGGAAAACAGTAAACACACTTTAAGACCTGTACAGCATTGCAGAACAGTACACACATACACACTCACACACACACATGCACACACACGCACACACACACACACACACACACACACACACACACACACACACCACGCACATGCACACACACACACACACACACACACACACACACACACACACACACACACACACACACACACACACACACACACACACAGCACCTTAATACCTAACTGTCCGTGACTTTACAGACAGTCCCACATATATTCCCATGTGTTCTCCATCCCGCATTACACTTGGTAACATACACTCATTAATACCACTCATTAACGTATCATTCCTCTAAATGCCTAGACATCACAACACAAGACCTGTCACTCCATTACCTCCATGACGTGCGTGGAGTGGTTTTACATGGCCTCACTGCTGTCATTCAGTGTTCCATCTGTGTATGTCCGGACATCATGAGCATGGCCCTTATATGTGATGGGCTACTATGTTCACTCCATAATATCACGCATTGCAGTGTCATGTGTATGTATTTCTCAGTGCATGCCAGATATGCTGCTCAATCAGCCTATCATGTGACAACTGTAATATATGGATACACTCCCTGGTGTTGTCTAGTAATTCCCCAATGCATCTGTAGTACTGTATAAGTGGGTTGTCAGTCACGTCTCTGCTGAATGCGATATTAAGGGTATACCTGGTGTTTACTTTCCCTCCCAATGCATGTTCCATGCTACAGACCTTATTATACTATCAGCTATCCCGTGATTACATACATGACAAGTATTCCTAGTGTATCAGGTGTCAGTCCATGTCCATGTACTGCACAATCCCAAAGGGAAGTACTGCTGTATGAACAACCCCACAATCACACATGTGCAAACATGGACACCCAGACAAACACACACACATGCACACATGCATTCTACATGCATCAACCTCCCTTCACTTCATCAGAGTAACCTTACAGACAAACTAACCACCCACCGAGACACACACACACACACACACACACACACGCACACACACACACACACACACACACGCGCGCACACACACATACACACACATGCACACATGCACACACGTGCACACGCACGCACACACACACACACACACACACACACACACACACACACACACACACACACACACACACACACACAGGTGAGGTTGCACAATGATAGTACACATAGTCCTCCTATTACCCATCTGTCAACATGCATAATATATGGTACACAGCAGCATGCAGTGTAGCTATAGTCAATCCATGCTAGCAACAGTATACATCTGTGTGATGCATGTGTTGTGTTACGAGGTGATGCCCCTTCCCCTGGATACCAGTGCACCCATGTACACAGTACTGATGTGCACCTGTTCTGCACCCTGCCATGTACTGTGCACCACATCTCACAGGTGTACAACCCATTGCTGAATGTGTAGTACTGTGTCAGTTATGTAAGCTTTAATGCTCACAGCCCCTATGTGTTTCAGCAACACATAACTGGGATGATATGTGGAAAGATGTCATTTGTGAATGACTGATGTCTGCTTTACACCTCTCAACATCAGAGGACCATGTATGAGTAATCCATTACTATTGCACTGACAACCATCAGAGCATACCATGGCTATGGTGAGTGTACACACCCTTATTGATATGAAGCACCCTTCCTTGATCTGCCATGGGGCTACATCACCACATATATTAACAGTGCATGAGCCCGATATGTGACATATGTCCTGTACATTCACAAGCTGTGCCTACAGAATGTGTAAGGTGTGCGGATGCTGACCACGAAGCATACACTCCATGTGTGCATAAGTGTGCATACCCTTATCATGATGGTTTGTTGCACCTATTGTTATGTGTACTACAGCAGTCACTACTCCTGGCAGGGGTATACTAGCATGGGCCATCTGCATTTGCCAGTGTATGTTCAGCCTGCCCTACACATGCCCCCCTAATCTGCATGATTGCAAGGTCTACTCATGTGCACATCCCTTGCTGTTCACACACACTGCCGCCACTATTGCTGTGGGGGTAGGGTTATGTCTGCCACAGTTCCTGAACCTGACTGTGTGCAGATACAGCCATTCATAGCATCCTTAGGATCCCTGCTGTAGTGCACTGGTGTGTCATGCTGACAACCCCCACCTTCAGCCTTTCTGCAGATGCTTGACAAGTAAGGCCTACACATGTGTGTCAGATTGCAGTGTCCCATACACTGAACACCACATGTTACAGCCTAGTCCAAGCTGATAATGTGGACCACAGTAATACATTATGGCATAGTGTAACTCTGCAACAGTTGCTATTGTATTACTGGTACATACACTGGCATTGCACTGCATACGGGTGATGTTTCAAGCATGTCCCTATAGTAGGCCATGTCTCCCAGCATTATGTTATTCCCTGTGGACACATTCTGCAATGACAGGATCTTAGTTATCTTGCATGTCTCTGACATACCCTTCCAATACCACATCATGGTCACCACTGTGATGCCATGCATTTAACAGCAACCATACGTGCACATGTACAGCATACATTTTGGGTAGGTGTGTTAGATGTGTGCATGGAAAATACCATAGCCATTACATGTCCGGTGTATTGACAAGCATCAACATAAATGATGCTCACCAGCTACAGGCTGCTGCCTTGGTGGTACACCAGAGGGACGTACATAAGAGGGTGAGAGATGCAACGTTAGTGGCCACACCTGTGCCATTGCTACAGGGTGGGTGCAGCATTACAATACATCAACAGTACATGCCCACAATACTACCACATATGTACATCTGTTTATCACTACTATGCAGCAACAAACTATACCTATGACATGTCAGATATGCATGATCTACCTGTACAGATGTGGATGCATATGCAACAGTGGTCTACTGATGTGCCCTGTGGCCTTACCTGCACTCTTATTAGCTGGTTTGTGGGTAGCACCCATCTCCACAATGGTGTCCGGCAGTTGTTGGCTATGCGGACGGGCAGATGCCATGAGGCTGGCTAGGAGTTTCTCAACACATGTCACGGGGGTATGGATGGCATGGCCCCCTGTTGCGAGGTGATCCCCTGGACTGCAGCAGCACACCAATGAGCATTACGAAGTAGGTCAGAACAATGATACTGGACCTGCTCATAACTGCGGTTATGCAGTCCGACATCATTGACCCTGTGACTAGGTCATTCCACAGGGCGCTCCACTCCTGCTGCTCATGGCCGGCACAGCCAAACAAGACAAGGTAGTCCTGGATTAGGTGGTTTACCACAATTTCATTCTCAGCAGCTGAGTAAGCTGGGAGCTTTCCATGTGACATCTTGCCTGAAAGACATAAAGATGGAAACAGGTGTGAGCAAGTAATACAGCAAGGTTACCACAGTTCTTAGTACACATCACTGTCACTCCCTCACCATATCAGTGACAACAAACTGTACACACAACTCAATAGGTATGGCTACAGCTTACTACCAGTGGGACAGATATTGTATTGTACCACACTTTCTGCATTGTGTTTGTAGCCATGTTTCCTGTGTGAATACTATCATTGCTGGCCTGTTACAGACTATTCACCTGCATGCCATAGTCAGGGCCACTATGGTTCCATATATGCATGTGGTATGCATACTATGTGATTGCTGCACATCTGGCATTCTGTTTTATTGGGGATATCTATGCATGCTGTTGGACATGTTCCAGGATTGCGTAGACTATTACTACCCACATATGTTCTACAACAGTGACACAATATCATGTTTATGGACTATTGGCTAGCAGAACCACCTCTCCAAACTCATCTGCCCATGCTACCAGGCCACATCACATGTGGGACCCACCCTGGGGTATCCTCATGTACTGGTCCAGCAATACCTTCAGGTTGAACCAACTCAGGGGATGTTGTCTTCCCTGGGGGCACACACAGACATGATATTGTCCCCTGCTGTTAAGTCCAGGGTCTGTTCCATATCGGGCTCCACAGACACATGTGTGATGTGCTACATCACCTTGAGGCACCCAGTACACATTCACAGGTTCCACATGCTCCTCCTGTTCAGCCAGAAGACCAGGCACCTTTAGGACATGGACTGCTGTTGTGAGTAGCAGTGGGTGGGAGGCTTGTTCCCATTGTGTCCATATTGGGGCCCATGGGGCTTCCACATCACCAACCACACACACCATTCAGGGTGTTTACCCATGACATGTGTCACATATCACCCCTGTAGGCTGTCCTCTATACGTACCACCCCTGACCACCTCCACAACTGTACCTGCCATACTTCCCCATATTCCCATTCCATACTTCACAGACAAGGGCAATGTGGTCCCAACAAGGGGTTCACATGTGACATACCCACCCATGTTGCACACACTGCCAGCTGTAGATATCTGTGTGCAGTTCCCTCACACATAGCATGCAGCACTGTGGTGTTTATATGGGGGACATGTATTTACATACATATATGTTTGTGTGTGTGTTTGTATATATGTAAAGATGTGCATATAGGTATATATCAATCGGTCCCCTTCAGTAGATTGAACATATAGCAAGTTCGAACCTCATATGGCCGAGACCATATGTTCAAACTTGTAAATGTTTGATTGGCCTGAATGGAGATCTCCGTACAGTGCAGAATGAGAAGATTTCCATTTTCCGCAATGTAGTGCTATCTCTGAGTTGGTATATTTAAGTAGGGGGGTGGGGGGTGCAGGGGGGCTAAATGTTTAATTTTGTTTTATGTCGAATTTTCTTTTTTTACTTCAGTGTTTGAACTATTACAAGTTCGAACATATGGTCTTGGCCATACGTGGTTCGAACCTTTAATATGTTCGATCTACTGAAGTAGATCCATATCTATATATGTGTAGATATATATGATGTATATATATATATATATATATATATATATATATATATATATATATATATATGTGTGTATATATATATATATATATATATATATATATATATATATATATATATATATATATATATATATATATATATATATATATATATATATATATATATATATATATATATATCTATGGGATCCGTACAGATGCTCGACTGCTTCTTTCACCGAATCCCAATTTGGTGAGTATACTTGCGAGAAAGTGATGCTCACTGAAGCAGCACTTTCACGTAATTATGCTTGTTTTTCCAGTCATACCACAGTGCGGTAAGGGAAAATTCCCTTTTCCCCACTGTAGTGCGACCTCGGAGTGAGAATATTAAAGTGGGGGGTGTTGGGGGTGCAGGGGGGCTTTCCCCTCTGCATTCAAGTAGATTTTGTGTTTTTTTTTAACATACTTTGATGAAAGCACTTTTCGATGGAAGCACTTTCGTTAAACTGTGTTTGGTGAGTATGGATTTGGGCTTTTCAACTTAAATTCAAAAGTCCTAGATCCATATCTATCTCTCTCTCTCTCTCTCTATAAATATATATATATATATCTATATCTATATATATATATATATATATATATATATATATACATATATATATATATATATATATATATATATATATATATATATATATACATATTTATATATATGGGGTACATTCAGACATCAGGTCCACAATATCACCACACCTTCCTGCACAGCTGCACTGTTCTACCTTGCTACAACACAGACAGATGCCACATATGGACACAGCCTGACATTTGTGGGGGAGGTATATGTAGGACCAGATTGCAGGTAACCCTATTACACACCTATGGCATTCCAGCATGCTCCAATATAGGTTAACCTGAGTATCCTGAAAGTGGTGGGCTGTAGAACCCACATGTCCATCATTATGGCATTACTTCCACCACCAGCTATTGGCCACAGTAATATACATGCTTTACATTAAAACAACACACGCTATGATGGCTTACATTTTATCAGTCAGTGCTGCTCTGCACAGTTGACAGGTATGGCCCACTACCTACAGGACCGGCTCTATTGTCCTTAGCAGTTGTTCAGCTGAACATCATTACAACAGCAACGCCTGATGCACATATAAATCCTTTCACATCATCTATCCCATTATTATGGATCAAGTACTACAGTCAATTACATGAATATATACTAAACATACCTGTTGTGAGAATGATGTCTCTCCTGGAGAGTTTGCGGGATGGATTTTTTTTTATTTTTTGTTGTTTTTTTTTTATGTTGTTGCCTTTCACTCTCTCTCTCTATCTCTCTCTCTCTCTCTCTCTCTAGCTTAATATCTCTCCACTAAATGGATTGAGCTGCTTTGGATAGATTGCAGCGTGGTTTTTGTAGGTGATGCACATGATCAGATGATGGCCTCTGCACCAGTCTGTGTCCTCCACTTGCTAACTGCATGCAGCATTCTGTGTAGTACTTCCAATTACCACTGTCATGGCAACCCACAACTATAAATCGCTACATCATGTGGGAGTGCACCCTTTACTTTTCTGTATGGTGGACATCCCTCCTGTGTGTGGGAAGCAGTGTTACAGACAGCAGGTAGCAATACCTCTTACAAGAGAACTTGCACACTCAGGCCAGCTACATATTTGTATGAGGTTCCAGAAATACAGACAGAGTGTGAGTTGTGTTGTATTTATTGTATAGCGCTAGTGTTACAGGGTTTGTGTGTACATACTAGTTTAACATGGAATGCAGTTTGTCTGCATAGCTCTCAACTGTCGGCCTATCCACTTGATGGCCAGAGGTGTACCTGTTATGTTTATTCTGTCCACCACACAGATCTTGTGTCAGATATATCACTGGCAGTGTGTGTGTGTGTTGAGTGCTATCAGTACATGGCTACATTCATTTGTGTTTCTAACTTCATATGCCTGAATAAGGGCATGTTGCAGCCTATCTTGTAACACCAGTGACTTCCTTAGTGTATGACAACAGTATTTCACATATGGCATGTGTTCCAGCCTCTGTTCTCCACCTACATACCAGGTTTTGTCCATATGGCATGCTGTCAGGTGTTGTTATGTAGTGGGCGGTGAGTATGTCATGCTGCCATTCCTGCCATTAGGCCACTGCTGTTGTGGCCCCCACACATATTGTGGGGTTGGGTCCATATATGTGCAGCCTTTATCTACACAATACATGTGTACCCTTATGCACTCCAGAGGCCAGTGTATGTAACAGTGGTATATGGCCCTTCATGTCAGTCTATGGGGGGATGCACCATAACTTACCTAGGCTGTTACAACATGTGGGGGTATCAGGGGTAAGCTGCATTAAGTTATCTGGATGTACATTACCATACAATGCACCTTGGGTAAATGCAGGCCTACTGATTCCTGCCATACAGACTGTTCTGTTTGTCAGTGTGATTGTGATGGTGTCAGTTATGCCTTGTTATGTAAGAGATACATCCCATTGTCTCAACTGAGATCCTTACCCCCTAGAGATTGTGTACAGAGTGTAGATAGAGGCTGCTGGACTATACATCTGCATTGCTTACTGTTAATTGATTGTTATCCTGTGACCCTCATCTGTCTTTATTATTGTACTACTTGAGGGCCTCGGCCTAGACAGCAACATATGTAAACCTTTCCAGAATACTGTATTAATTGAACTGTTTCACAGTTGCATTAGTCTATTTCCATGTATGCCAGAGTCTAAACAGCTATATGACATGGTGTATACAACTGTAATAGTACACAAATAAAGCTTTCCCATGTATGCAGACCTGTGTGTGGTGTTATATCCTTTGAACTCTCTGTGGGTATCTGTTGCAGGCAACAATTGTCATTTATATGGGTGGCTCATAAAGTGTCCAGATGGTAAGGTGGCAACTGTAGGCATAGTGGGTATTCCATATTGAGTGCACCTTCTACATATGTATCTTCCTATACATATCTCTGTGTGTATATTTGTAATTACATATATATGTATATATATATATATATATATATATATATATATATATATATATATATATGTGTGTGTGTGTATATATATATCTATATATATATATATATATATATATATATATATATATATATATATATATATATATACATATATATATATATATATATATATATATATATATATATATATATATATATATGTATATATATATATATATATATATATATATATATATATATATATATATATATACATAGGTTTACATTCATAAACTTGAATCACAGTGGTTTGAGTGCTCATATGAGCGACTCAAAACCACAAAAGTGAAAATGTTGACAGTCCTTAATGTTCGAAAAACAGCAAATTGAAAAACAGTCGCTGTTTTTTGAACATTGATGTCGAACAAAAAAACAAAGTGTAAAGCAGGGGGGAAAGCCTCCCTGCACTGCCTATGTGGGGTGCTGCGCAACCCACACACCCCCATTTTATTATTCTAACTCTGCGATCGTACTATAGTGGGGAAAGGAACCATTTTCTTATCCCCACTATAGTGCAATCTGCCCCCAGAATGTCGAATGTGCAATGAGCGAATCTCACTGTGCATTTGTTCATTGCATATTCAACCTTTTTCTGTTCGGCGTTTGCAAACTTTGCAAACTGTCTTTCGGAAAATTGCTGTTCGCCCTTGTGCAATACAGACATGTAAAGGTAAACCTATACTTATGTATCTGCATATATGTGTCAGTGTATATGTATCTTAGGAATGTTGATTGCTTCCACATTGTACATTCCCTATGGTAGCCAGAATGTACTGCATGATATGTTACTTATAGCAGCCTGACATCATACAGGTGGGATGGAGTACTGTTAAAATCTTGTGCCCATGTTGTGTCAGGTCCTGGTTATGGGATTTGCAACAGTTCAGTTGGTATTGTATTGCAGGACAGATGTGTTTGGCTGTGGGTGGGGGGGGGTATCTATACTTACAGGACATATGTTGTTTGGGCCCCCTCACCCCCAATAATGATGCATGTGGACATATATGTTTTTATGTTCGCTTATATATCTATAGATATATGTCTGTATATACATATATAGATATATATTTAGGCTTAAATATGTATATATATATATATATATATATATATATATATATATATATATAGAGCTGTATATATATATATATATATATATATATAGACGTATATATATATATATATATATATATATATATATATATGTATATATATAGATGTATGTATATATATATATATATATATATATATATATATATATATATATATATATATAGATGTATGTATATATATATATATATATATATATATATATATATATATATATATATATATATATATATATATATATATATATATATATATATATACAGACACACATACATTTACATGTTTAAATACATTTCCTGTACTGCTAAATGACTGTGCTGGATGATATGTTTGTGAAAATATCAGGGTTATATATATCTGATGTGGCTTAGTGGTAAATCACTTTGGCTATGCCGTGCAGGATCCTGGGTTCAAGCCTCGAGGAGGCTGTTTAATTTGTTGCTGGGCAGAACAAAGCCTGTTGGATACAGAATGATTAAGGCACTTTTAAGCAGTTGTAAGTGGGTTTGCGAGGGTTTGCACTGAGGCAAGCACTCCTAACTTCCGGTTACAGTTTCTTATACTGATTTACCTACTCAGTTGCTTAACCTGTGTAGGCATTGCTTACCCCCACACAAACAGGCTTCAACCCGTTTATTACTGCTTAAAAGAAAAGAAAAAAAGGTTGATAGGAAAGTGGTGAAAAAGGGGCAAGAAGAGGGAAATACAGTAGGGAAAATAGCTAGGGATGTGCAGGAAGGGTGTAGGGAAGGTCCATAGCTGCCCATTTCTTCTACAGCAGCAGCTGTACATATACACTGAATTTGGAGGTAGATTTGGACACTTAAACCACTGAGAGAGGGGTGAGGACAAAAATAATATGTTGTGGTGCCAATTAGACCAGATTACATGTATCCAGTGGACTCATGTGCGAAATGGACAGCTAAGTATGGGGCATGATTTTTTGGGGGGAACAGATTGCCCTTTTTTTTTCAGGTGAAAGTGGGATGTTAGGGAGGGATAGTAGGTATGCTTGGGGAGGTAGGTTGGGTAGATTAACAGACAAGACAGACAAGACGCATACAGGGGCGGGATATGATAAATGTAGGAGATAAACACCTTGATGGGGAGGGGTCTTGGGAACTCAGAAGCCCATGAGCACCCTAGTGGAAACAGTGGGACTGAGGTCCCCACACATAGGCAGTCACCACTGCACCTTCACAGCTCCGAAGGTGGCTGTGCTGGGGGCTGAGTCGGAGAACCAGGCTGACCCTCTAGTCGAGACACGTGGCCCTCGAGCTAACATAGTAGATCTCTGACCTCCCTGTGGAGCACGCTACACACCATGACCCGGACCTGGTGATGGGTGACAGGTTCATGTTTGCGCCCATTCCCAGAGGGTGGTGAGCCCCATCCTCTGAGGCAGTTCCTCCCAAAAGGTTGCACAGGACCAATGGACGAGGAGGACCTTGGTTGGGCCCCAGATGTGCTGGTGTCCGGTGCCACAGCCAACTGAGGTGGGACAGGTGGGTCGCTGGGCCACACATTCCCATATGCTATGGTGTTTATGGTTTATCAATATATGTCAGTTAGTAATAGTCAACACATTCCAGGATTAGGTATAACAGCATGCACAGATATTCCCATTAACCCAGACACCTGATATGGAACAGTTGCATAGCAAACAGAACACATACATATATGGGACCACAGTGCTAATAACAGCATGTAGGTACATTGATGGCACCATGCCACCAATGTTGGAGTATTTAAACATAGTACATGTATAGAAACAAATGTAAATAATTATCAAACAATAGGACATATGTCCCAACATTACAGTGAAGTCATCACGCACCAATTGATTTGGATATTTAGTGTATTGTTGGAGATATGGTGGGGAGGGAGAGAAAGATGTCAATTAACAACTAGTATATTCCTTAGTTTGCATTACTTTCCTAGTCAGTGCTGTTATCTGTAACTTACAAGTATTACTACACTACCCTATTGCCTTAGTTTGGACAGTGATATGGTTGTCAACAAATATCTACATGAACTGGTTTTAACTACAGTATACACCTCTTACCTTGTATACCTTTGGAGGAATTGTTTGTTAACTTGACTAACTGTTTCTACACATGCTCCCAGATTCCAGGTTGATGTTATACACAAACCTGTCCATCTTTTTTTTAAATGGACTCTGGCCATATCTTGACTACATACAGGTGAACCGGGACATATGTAGACTATTGGCCACTTCAATCTTTAGTGACTTACAACACTCTTATACAGGATTTCCTAGACAGTTATATTATGTAGCACAGTGTGGGTGACAGTGATGAGTAATACCTTATTATTCAGAGCAACTGCAACACTAACAATGCCATACAATACCAAAGTAAACAGTACCAGTACAGGGTATCACTCTTTTATTTCTGGGCACAGTGTTTGTATCTAATGGACCTGTGAGAGCAATGTTTGTTAGCACTAACTGAATGTTGCCACACAAAGTACAAGATTTCATATTAGTATTATGCACTTACATCTCACTCTGTTATTGTACACAGTCTGGTCACAGCTTGACAACATGGGGGTGTAGATGGGAAATACTTGGCTTATTATTCTCATAACAGTTTGGGGAGTTGGTATAGTGACAGGTTTGTTCTTATAGATATGTGACGATCAGTTATATTTTTTTGTTTGCAGCCTATACGTATGGGATCATCCTACTGATTTCACAGGGGGACATAGTGACAGGCAACAGATATGGGCCAATTTACTGGATATTTTGAACATATCTGTACAGTTGTGTGGTATGATTCTGTATGCAGACTACTACCACTCTCAAGATTCGAACCATGGCTGTGCATGCTAAACATACAACAGTCCATGTCTCAGCTGCATGTGCTATTTGGATTTTGTTCCTGTCTTTTCACTGTTTTCTGTCTATGTCTCTCTCAGTTGTACTAGCTGGGGATTACGCCAGTCATATTCAGACATTCCTACACATTTTTAATTTATGTTGCACAGTACAGCAGTTAGACCTTCATTGTCAGGCTATTATGCTTTTATTTCCATACAACCTATATGACTCTTCCTTCTCGGGTGTATGCAGTACTTGCCTTAAACAATACAGGTTTTATGCAGGCAATTAACTTACTAATACTGTTATATTTATTTCCTATGACAGTACATGCAAGAGTATTACGAACCTGCCTCACCTCACAACCTCTCCAAGTGACATCCATGGGCCTCCTGGTTCACAGCCCGCTGTGAAGGATATAAGAGGAATATTTATCCATACCTATCCATAATATACATGAGCTGGCAATTATTAAACAGGTAGTGCAGTGATACTTACACACTACTGGGACCTCCCCTGTTGTTCTAGCCTCTTGGATCCACTGATCCAAGAGATCCTACTTTTGCCACTTCAGGTCGGCATAGTGATGCCTGACCTGATCACCAGTTCGGGGAATGCCAGCGGCACTTGTGAGGTCCCAGGAGAGAGGGTCCCAGGCTTTCACTTTATATTGGAAACCCTGGTACTGGCCCTGCAGCAGTCTCTGGTCATGGTTTTTGACAAGGAGTCCTGCCATGACTCTGGACTCCTGCATGCCCTAGCGCTGTGCCTAAATGCGCACTCACTCTCCCATTCCAGACATAGTGCCTGCATGGGGAAGCTACAACCAGTTATGAGATGTATTCCCACCTGTTGGGTTTAAATAGGGCTGATTTCCCATACTTTATCACGATTGGATGGTTTTGAAAAGGCTGAGCTATGGGCAAACTTGTCTACCTAAGGCTGGCATTGTTTAAAGAGGTATATCAATGGGCAGATTGAGTTAGCTGGCCTACACATTGCTTACACCTACTAAGCTGGCCTGTATAATGCTTAGCGTTGCTTAATATTTAATTAGCATTCTATCTGATTTATTATTCACTACATGTTAGATATGTGTCTGGTATCCATGATTCATGTGTACATGCACTGTATGGGGTCCTTGTGTTTATTAGGGGACTTCAACACTTTATTACAATTACACCTCACATCTGGGATTACTGCAGTACTTCAGTTCACGTAGTTCACATATTTATGTTATGTAATAGGTTATAGAACATAAGACTGCATATAGATTCCTTTCCCATGTTCAGTTTGATTTTACTATAGTGAGGATTTGATTGGTGATACCTCAGTCTTATGTACTGCTGTGATGGCTTAGTGGTTAACTACTGTGACTATAGTGTACAGGGTCCTGGGTTTAAGACCTGCAAAGCTGTTTATTATGTTTTTGGCCAGAACACCGGCTGTTGCATACAGAGTGATTGAGGCACTTTTAAGCACTTGTAGGCGGGTTAGTGCAGGTTTGCGCGAAGGTAAGCATTGCTAACCTCCGGTTGCATATGCCTACACAGAGTTAGCTTCAATATTGCTTAACCTGTGCGCGCATTGCTTACCTCCATGCAAATGGGCTTAAACCCGCTTACTAATGCTTATATATGCTTACTCCCTTGTTACCTCTTGTGGGAATGGTAACAACAACTTGTTACCACTCCCACAAGAGGGCAAAACATACTGGACCTGATCATCACCAACATGGGGACTCTATGCTCCAGACCAGAAGTGTATCCCTCACTGGTAAGATCAGACCATAAACTAATCTCACTAGATATTCACATCCCGACCCCAGCCCCTACCCAGAAAACCACAGTGAAAATCTTCTCTAAAGCAAATTTCACACTCCTCAAAACCGAGGTGGAATCCTTCAAAGCCCCCGGGCCTGTAAGAAATGCATCCCAGACCACAAATCCTTTGTAAACGCATTCTATGAACACCTTCAGGAATGCATGGATCATGCAATCCCACACAAAACCAAGACCCAATCCTCCAAAGGCAGGCGTCCTGTCTGGTGGACCCCAGCCATAAACAAACTATACAACAGAAGGAGGAAGCTACTACATGATAGAGCAAAATCCCAAAAAGGGAAGGCATCTCTGATCAGTATTAGCAAAAAACTATGGGCACTCATAAAATCTTCTAAGGCCAGCTTCAAGAGAAGAATTGCACAGGACACTAAGGATAATCACAAGGCTTAATTTAGTTATGTTAGGAACCGGGGTGGGAATTACCAGATATGCTCAGAGTTAGTCCAAAATGACAAAAAAATACACCAAACCCACAGACATTGCCAACATCCTAGCTGACAGGTTCAGCGCAAAATTCTCCCCCCCTTCCCCACCAAAAGGGCAAATATCTATCCCAGCAGAGTGCTGCCCCCCTGACATCTCAGATGCTCAGTTAAGAGCCGACCTCTCCAAAGCAAAAAACACAGCATCAATGGGACCAGACGGTGTCCCAGGCTGCGTCCTACATGAACTCCAAGAAGAACTAAACCCAAACTTAAAACTACTGTTCAATCTCAGCCTTACTACAGGATATGTACCCAAAGAGTGGCGTACAGCAACAGTGGTCCCTCTCCACAAAGGTGATGCCTCAACGGATCCTGGAAACTATCGCCCCATAAGCCTGACTAGCTTGGTCTGCAAAGCTATGGAAAGGATCATCATGGACCTCATAAATAAAGATATTGGGGACCTACAGACACTGAATCCTACCCAGTTCTGCTTTGTTAAGGGCAGATCCTGCCTTTTAAACCTGGTTGATTTCTTTGAAACGTTCACCAAGGCCATTGACGAGGGAAAGGTGGTCCACATAGCCTACCTGGACCTTGCAAAAGCCTTCGATACAATACCCCACTCGGGCATTATAGATAAGCTCACCAGCTTAAATATAACCCCCTATGTCACTAGATGGGTTGCAAACTGGCTCAAGGACAGAACCCACATGGTTAGAATTGCTGGAGCCATGTCAGACTCCAAACCAGTTACAAGTGGCATCCCACAAAGCTCAGTCCTGAGACCTCTCTTGTTCGGTATATATTTCTCGGAGGTACAGGCCAACACGGAAGGACTGTGGCTGACCAAGTTCGCAGATGACTGCAAACTGGGTGCCATAATCGACATGCCAGCCGACACAAGCATCCTAAAAAAGGGCCTCATAGAAACAAACAACTGGTGCCAGAGCCATGGCCTCAAGCTAAATGCCAAAAAGTGTATAGTCATCCCCTTCGGCAAAAACAAAGTGCCCACAAATTACCACATAGATGGTAATTCATTAAGTATGGAAGAAGTAATTAGGGACCTGGAGACCCACGTTGATATCAATCTCTCATTCGACAACCACTTGGCCAAAGTGGTTAGAAAAAATTTTATATAGCCCACCTAATCATGAAGGGATTCACATCTAGATCAGGGGAGGTCATCGTGCCCCTTTACTCATCCCTCATCAGGCCCATAATTGAGTACAATGCCCCTTTTTGTATGTACCTTACCAGACACCTGCAGCAACTGGAAAGACCCCAAAAGTACCTTACCAAGAGGATCAAAGGGCTCAAACAGATGCCATATGCTGCCCAGTTAAAGAAACTCCAGCTCTACTCAGTGGCATACCGCCTGCTCACAAGCGATCTGTGCGTGACGTATAAAGCCATGTCCAACCCGGAATTAATGGACATGCTGCACCTCAGAAAATCCAAATCCTATCGAGCTATGTGCTCGAGAGACTTGAACCTCAGCACTGAAATAAATAGGACATGCTGGAGGGACAGATTCATAACCCAGAGGCTCCCTTCTCTCTGGAATAAAATCCCAGTCCAGGTTAGGCAGAGTCCCTCATTGACTCTCTTCAAGAGGAATCTTGATGAGTGGATGGGAGATCATAGATTTACTCTGGGTATCACTTCTGTGTCACTGTTAGACAGAGGCACAGTATACTAACCTCGAAAAAGGGCATAGCAAAATTCATTTAAAATGGGTGGCGAAAGCCAAACAGACTCTGGCTAGGCTTGTAAATGCCCTAGGGCAGATAGCCTAATATGAACCTATGAACCTATGAACCTTTGAACTCCCACTTACTACTTCTTAATTATGCTTACACTTGCTTACTAGTGCTTACTCCCGCTTACCACTGCACTAATGTAGGCAGTAATGTCTAATGGTTCTTGGGAAGGTGGGGGATTTGGAAGCTGTATGGTGTTGTCATTCATTACACATTTTACCTTACATTTGTAGCCCTGATTCCTGTGTACCTATAATGTATGGGGCACATGTGATTATTTGAGGACATTGCAACATTATGACACTGACACCTCACATCTGCATTTAATGCAGTACTCCAGTTCACAAATATATGTTATTTCATAGGTTATGCAACTAAAAATATTGGTCATAAAGTGATTTGACATGGAAAATGGAATATGCTGCAGTGGGACCTGAACTGGGAATGACTGCTCGTAAGGCAAATGATCTGCCCACTACACTATTGCTATACTGCTTCATTTGCATATATCTTGCTTTTTATCCACTTGTGCCATTTAAGTTGCATTAACCGTAGCTAAGCGATGGGCAAACCCATGCACCTATGGTGCAATTTCATCTGTTTCATAAAAAAAACTTTATATTTGTTGTTTTAACTATTGCTCTTGTACATGTGGGTGGATGTTAGTAGGGGTATGCATACACCTATGAGCGGTCTCGCTCATTTTTTTTGGACTTTTCTGCTGTTCTTCATTGCAGGGGCATGTAGACACGCCCCCTGCACAGGCAGCACGCCTTCATTAATATGCATGGCAAGCTGCCGTCATGCTCCTAAACAGCCGCTTCCATGCAATACTAAGCTAGTCCTACTTGGAAGGAAAGTAAATCCAGGGGTCTATCTTATGCGTCATTTATTCTGCCAATATTTGGGTACTTAAAATATGAAATATTTATCCACAACTATGTGTGGCTGGACTTACCCATAGTTGTTGTGGCTCTATCGCAGTGATGAAGCCCCAGTTTAATTTAATATTACATAAATTGCTAAAGTCCTGTCTTCTCTGAAATTTCACTCCTCTTGAGCAATACTCTGCATGCATTTTTTCCCCCACAGATTCCATTTATCTGTATGTAGTTTGCGCCTTCACTTTTCTAAAGATCCCACTTCAAATTCTCTTATCTTCTTTACAATATACATTAATTCTGATATAGCTAGTTTAGATTTTGATTTCACATTTTCTATTGATTGCTTTTTTTCCATTGGCAGCAGCATTAAACTTAGCTAGCAGCATTACAATTATTACGATATTTCTATGTCTATGCAATTCAGTTTCTATATGCTAGCTCAAAAGAATAATTTCCATAGTTACAGAAATGTGCTCCCCTAACATTTCTGATAAAATATCCTGTAGGGAAATCTACCAGTACAATGAATTTTGAAAATAAAAAGTTCTCAAGTATGCCTCTTTCCTATCATGCCTCCAACAATTGCTGTCTACCTGTGGAAAATTATCTGAAGTCCATTTGGTGTATAAAAATACCTATGTAACACTTTCATGCAAAATGCCGAACATTCTAGCTTTGTTTTTTTGTTTTTTTGCAGATTTGGAAACCATACAAATATCTTCCCTTTTTTCCTTCGTATATTGCCCAGTAGTATTTCACTGTCGTTTGTATCCTCTTCTCATTGATTCTTATTGTTAAAATGCATTGTTGTATATGCTCCTTTCTGAACAGTAGCTTCTGTTCTAGAATCAGCTATATACTCAGCCAGTGCTGGTGTTTTATTTAACAATTCAATGTCCATTTCTGTTTGCTTATTCTCTGTAATCAAGCCCTGATAGGGATTGCAGTCACCAACCCACAATCCAAAGGTCTGCTTGGCTTCATTTCACTTTACTTCTTTTCCTCCCCTAGTTATTTGATCCCAAAACCTTTGTTCCTTTGCTACTGTCCTCCAACAATTTCTAGCTCCCTCTTCGCTGTTGTCTATTGTCTATACCTGTACTTGTAGTCATAACTATTAGCAAAACATCTTTTCTCCATCCCCATGTTGGCTTCCTATCAATATATTTTCTGCTGTTTTGGAAATATAATATTCTGTATGTCTGTTTTTGTATTCGAAACCCTACTTTCCCTCTATTTCATGAACTTGCCCAATACCTTATTTAAACATAATTTCTTTTCAATTTGGATTGTATTAATCTTCTTTGTTTTATATATATATATATATATATATATATATATATATATATATATATATATATATATATATATATATATATATACAAGCTTTAACTGTGTAACTCAAATGTATCCTTTCAAATCTGTTAATCATAACCTACCTTGTTCTGTGGAAACACTTTTTCTTACTTAAATCTTGCTGACTTCCCTTGCTAAATAAACTCTTTCAACTTTTTATTAATTATCATCCACAGCTATTCTTCTCGCTGATACACATGTATCTGATCTGTTTATAATATTAAAAATACTAGCAATATTTTCACTGCTTGTGCTTTGCTATCTGTATTGATAGTCAAAGTCTTGTAGCTTCTCAATTTTTATATTATCTTTTGCTTATTCTCTTCCTATATACCCTTAGCTGCTATAAAATAATAATTTTTAATCCATACTCCCACGTACTTCATATTATCATGTCGAATATAGTTATTTATGAAACAATTCATATGTGTGAACATGGCTTACTGCTATAGCATTTTTTTTATCTTCATTTATTTTTTTATTTTGAAAAACGTGGAACTGGATCAAAATGTTCTGCAACAGTGAAATATCTTTTTTTCTGGATTTATCAAGTGCAAAATGATATCATCTGCAAACAAGGCTAATTTTTCTTGAGAGACAATGGCTCTAACTATAAGACAAATAACAAACAGGAAAGAGGACATCCTTGTCTGACTCCTTTATTCAAATGTGACATCTCAGAGAGGAAACCTGCCACCTTGAATTTTGCCTTTGGTCCTTCATATACATTTCCTTTTAATCCCATTGCTCTATCGTGAAATCCAAATACTGCCACTGCCCTACTCATAAAATCCTTGCAAACTCTATTGAATGCCTTCTCTGCATCAAGTCTTACCAACAATAGCTGGAGACTTCTTGTACTCTCTCTGCTACTCTCTGGATCATCATTGTTCTGTTAATGTTGGCAAATACTTGATTCCCCAATACAAACCACACTGATCCATATCTGTCAGCACTGGCAACACTTTAGACATTCTCTAGGCTAGTATAGATGTAAGCACTTTGCAATCATGATTCAGAATTGACATTGGTCTATATGAAGTTGAGTTTAAAGGATTCTGTCCTTACTGGATACTGCAGCCACCATGGGTTTCTTCCAAGATAGTAGTAGTCTCAGTACTTTTTAAATATTATCAAACAAAACTTTACAGATTTTATCACTTCACTCATAAATTCCAAACTCCTATAGGAATGCCATCTGTTCCTGGAGACATTCCTGTTGATTGATTATCAATAAGCATTTATAGCGAATTACCTTCCATATAGGTATTAACTCTTGGGCCTTATCTTCTCCTAGTCTTGGCATATTTAAGTTTTCCATAGATATTTCCATTTGTGTCTTGTGTTGGTTTCCCAATTCCACTGCTCAGAACAGGATGTCATAGAATTTTTCTAAATGTCGCTAATAAATCTGCAGGGCCTCTGGTTATCTTCCTCATCATGGGCTCCCTAAGTTTCTCAATGCCCATTAGTATTTGCAGTTGTCTAAGTTGTTGTGCTAATAGATTTTGTGCTCTGGGGATTTAAAAAAATGCTTGCATAACAGCAACCTTTCTAAACTCTTGTGCATTATCTAAATTTTTATTTTAACATTTGTTAACTGGGAAAGTCTGACTTGGAACAAAGCTATTTTTCAGCAGAAGCCTGGGGAGAAATGCTGCAGATGCATGTGTTTATAATGTGGGAGGAAACCAGAGCAAGCCCACACAAATGCAAGGAGGACATGCAGACTCCACACAGAAGGCACCCCAGCTGAAAATCAAACGGGAGATAATGCTACCACTAGACCAATGGGCCACTACTCCCTTATTGTCCCAACAGCACTTAACAATTCCTCCTTTTTTGTTCTTTAAGCTTTTCCTTCATCTGCAATGCTTTAACCATTGATAATCCCTGTAAATAATTCATATTAAGTCTCTCTCATCTGACTTTCTCTCTCATTTCTAACATATTTTATATCTATCCCTTCTGAAGAAATTTGTCTTTCCTAACTCTTAAATTATTTCCACTACCCACTCCTTGAATTCCTCTCTTTTTAACAGGTAAGGAGGAAAGTGCAAATGTTTCATTTTTACTTTATTATCCTTCATCTTTATCTTCGTTTTTATCAGTGCATAGTCTGAAATAGTTATTGGATGTGTTTGAAAGCTTTCAGTTAAATACCTGTGCTCCTGTAAAACATAATTTTTGTCCAGCCTAATCAAGTTATACTGCTTTGGGGAATAATATGTAAATCTGTTTGAGTTCCTGCTAGTAATTTCTCATCTTTTATTTCAATTATTGTCATATATGTCTTCTGAAATCATCCCTTTTTTGTTACATTTTTCCTTTCTAGATTCCCCCTGTTATAGCTTCTCTGTTGCAAATCAGGTTACAGTACACATCTATGAATAACAATCCATGTCAAAAGGTAATTATCTCCCACATAATTCTGTTAACTTCCTTAACAGTAGTTTTAAGTGGAATACAAATGTATGCCACTTTAATCCTCTACCCCTCTTTAGCTCCTTATTACAGCAGATCTACCCTTGTAGTCTTTCTTTTTGACCACTGTCATTACTCCATCATTACTGGATTCTCCTTTGCAATCATTGTTATTATTACCCCCTTTCCCTCCACGATACCCTGCTGGATAATTATTCTGAAATCCTTTCTCTGGCAAATTCATATGCTCATATCTATGTGCATCTCCTGTAATATTGCCATTTGTGACCTGCACTTATAATTCCTGATGTTTGCTTTTTGTCTCTACCTACAGTGTCATTCACATTCCATGACACAATTGATAAGACAGTCATTTTGATAAATTGCTGTTACTTCACATATTCTGCAAGGCAATTTTTTGTTAATATATTTCCAACTGGCAACTTCCAGGCGCACATTAATTTTTAGCAGACTGGTAATTTATGCAATTTCAGCTTTTCATCTCTCTTTGGAACCATGTCACATTTTCCTAGATGTTTTCACTAAGATATATATATATATATATATATATATATATATATATATATATATATATATATATATATATATACATACATATGTGTATATATAAGTAAACTAAACAGAAATAACTATGTACATTTTTATTTTAACCCCCCCCCAACCTTTTACAACTCACAACAAGTACACGTAACTGTAAATATTTTCCAGAAAATGAAAGTTACCTCTCTATATACAGACAGATGCTTCAAACTATATCCACAGGGTTTACCCATTCTAATGTTAGTTTTAATCATGCTGAAAACACATGTTGGAGTCTGTGTTCCTTCCGGCACCTACACCCTCCATTTATGCCCCACCTTGACTTCCCTCACAGATGTGAAAAAAAAAACGCTTGTATACTGTCAGTTAACTAATTCTTAGCCTTAAGAAAGACTGCTCATGGTTACCATTAAATGAAGAGATTTTGCATTGCTGTTATTTATGCTGAAGTGATTGATAATACTAGGAATGTTACTTCTTGTATCCCTTCAATGTATCAGACTTAATTTATTTTCATTTAGCTGCTTGCAATTTCTCCTTGAAGTACTAGTGTTATGTTTTCCACATAAATGCCTCAATGTTTGTGCTTCAGTCATTTCCTGATTAATGTCTTGTGTCAGAATACAGATAATCTGCAACTCTGCTGGTAGATAAAAAAAGAACCAGCTAATGATTTTCCAATTTCATGATATAGCTAAGTTTAATGTATACTTTCAATATGCTTGACACTAGGGAAACCTGAACAAATTGATACATGCACATACGATCAGTCCCCTTCTAACTATTCTCTCTTACAACCCAGTTTCACTTTATACTTCTTATATCTAGTTTTTAGCTTGTTATAGTATAGTCCACAGATACATTACAGTAAAAAAGTACTTCCCTACTTTAACATCACTGGCATTAATGGTAGACACTTATAGGACCCCCCCCCCACACACACACACACACACACACACTCACACACACTTCACATTCAAAATATCCCTGAACACTGTCCTTGATTTCAATTAATTTGTAATACAAATATTAAGAAAAAAACTTTTACTCAAAGAACATCTTCGGCTCCTTCATTATCCTACTAAACATTAATGATAACATGAAAATTGTACTTCAGAACCTCTAACCAGTTTATCACAGTCTTCACACTTACAGTCTTTTTTCTCACTTCTTGCAGAAGCACAGTTCTCATGTCCAGACTTCATTTTATGGAAATGACACATTGCAATTGATGTGTTTATATCCTGCTTTCACATTCTTGCTGGCATTCTTCCGCCACATCCTGACCAGCAGTAGTACCGAGTTCATGTCCAAAGTACTCTTGTTTTTTTTCTAGTGCATTCCTGAGGGTTTTTTTTTCTTAGTCAGTCATTTTCCTTTGGAACACTAGAATGATATTTACTGGCAAATTCTGTTTACGGTCTATGTCATTGTCCAAGGGATGAGGAGCAGAATCCCTTCAAATTACTAGCTCACTTCTTGCTGGTTAAACCGTTTTATTTCCTCCTTTGCCTGTTTTACATTCAAAATATCTTTTCCCCTTCTGAAAAAAAAATATATAAATAACATTTTGGAGACAGCTGGATATAGCAACTTGAATTTCAAACCTTTTTTTCCTGGCAGCCTCTGATTGCAAAGATAAACTAGCTTCTCTTCTTCTGCTGTATAGCGGATAAACATTTTCATGAACACACTGGCATTCAGTGTCAAGAACACTATACTCTACAGTATTTTAGTTTAATTAATTGATCTGATTGTAGTGGATGTCTTTGTA
Source organism: Protopterus annectens (assembly GCF_019279795.1). Classification (NCBI taxonomy): domain Eukaryota; kingdom Metazoa; phylum Chordata; order Ceratodontiformes; family Protopteridae; genus Protopterus; species Protopterus annectens. The sequence continues at coordinate 242,165,848 of NC_056736.1, read as the reverse complement.
AATACTTTAGTTGTTTTGTTGAATATTATAATAATACCTATTTTTAATTATTTGTATAAAATTGTTATGATATTTCTCTTATATGTTAAAACAATAAACTTGTTTTGAAAAAAAAAAAAGAACACTATACTCTTCTGCCACAGTTTTGTCAAAACCAACTCTCTCTGCTGATATAACTGCATTTTTACTACTATAGGTAATGTCTTATTTCTCATGGCCAAAATTAGGATTATGTGAAAGCATTACATCACATGCATGAATCAAGGAATATGTGTCCTTGTAATTACTTAGAAAGAATCTTGCTGTATGTCGAACAGCATTGCCTGATGTTAGCTGCACCCAAAGACACCTGTAGCCCCCTGCTGTTGTCACTGTGATGGTGAAAGAAGAATTATTCTCAATGAGGATATAATCCCGTATTGGAACACATGCCTTACTTAGGCAACAACACACATTGCATTGTCTCATGTCATCAGTACTGAAAAGGTGCCTCACTACAACTGTGCTTGAATGATAATCTATTCAAATGACAGAATCAAACTTCAATTCAGCCTTTCCAAAGGAAATTTAGAATAATCTCCTTTAAGAGAAAATAACATCTACACATGAACATAGCACACGTGGATGACAACATTGTTAACATGTACACTGATTGTAAACAGTAACATTGGGATTTGAGCTATACAGCTAACATCACAGGCTAATGAAGGTTTGCTGAAACATAAGTGCAACTACAAATTTACTTGATGACTGTGGCACTGCACATTTTAATGAATGGCATCACCACTGTGTATTACCTTCATTTTTCCACTAAGTGGTTGGACAGCACAAGCCCTCTCTATAGCTATTCCTCATATGTATATTTGCAGCCTGTTCTGCACAGTAAAAAGAAGAAATGTGCACTCACAAATGGCAGTCATTGCTATATTTGAAATCACTCCCTATGTACTTAAACTATGCTGACAAAAATGCATTATATGCATATACCATAGGAGAAATATAACTGTCTGTGAGCCACACTGCATCTTTGAAAGGATGACATCAGCTGTGTCATGAAATGGAGATGTATGGGCAAAATGACTTCAACAGTTATGTGGAATTCTAAATGTTGTCAATATAAAGAGGTGAGACACACTCCTGCATCCATTTGCATACATACATACATATATATATATATATATATATATATATATATATATATATATATATATACACACACACACACACACACACACACACACACACACACACACACACAGAGGAAAGTCTCACTGTTGTAAATGAACTTTCCTATTTACTGCCACAATCTATAAACAAGTGTATTATACATGCACGCCACAGGAGAAGTGTGGTTGCATGTAAGCCACATTACATCTTTGAATGGATGACATCAGCTATGTCATGGAAAGGAGATGTGTGTACAATAATGACTTCTCCAGGTTTAATTTTTCCAAGATTTTTGGGTTTCTAATATCATGATGGGAAGAGACTCCATTCCTAAATCCAAGTGTAATTAAATTTCATGAAATTAGTGTAGTTTCAGTCTTTGATGTTAGAGAAAAGTGCTCTTTGCAGCACCAGAAATGTGCCCAGAAATACTCCTGCAAATTATTCAGAGTTACATGTACTGGTAGCATATCTAAATATATCTAAATATCTAAATATGACTCAATTCTTTTTATGAGACCCATTGCTTGTACCACTATTCAAACTGTCTGAGTATCCTTCTTCAGCATTGCCCTCATTTCTTAATGCAAATCCTGGTATTTTTGACTTTGTGTCTCTCTGTACTCAAGAAACTGTAACCACTGGGTGTAGCAATTTGAATCATCATATGACATGTCATCAGCTGATTCCCATTCCACCGGTTTCTTTTTAATTTGGGAACTCATTGTTCTAGAATGCTGTGATATTACTAAAGTTGGATTTTCTACATTAATCCTTTACTTCGCAGGTAATCCATAACTTTATTTTCTATTTCTTTAACTTCTTTATTACTAATCCTCTTTTCTACTTTCCCCCTTTGTTTTCTTAGCTTTTGCATTGTAAAATTTTCCATATCTGTATGCCTTTGCCTGTATTTCACTTCAAATATCTTTGGTTCTGCTTTTTGTATTGATTAGTTTTGCTTTCCTCTTTGCATAAATATTGCACTATATTAAATCTTTTTCTTTCACATGTCCATATCTCTTCTTCAGATGCCTCCCACTCCTCCTGTTTCTCCTTACTTTGGGGAACTCATTGTTCTAACATGCTGGAACATAGCCTTTGTTAGAATTTCTACACTAAATCCTTTACTTCACAGGTATGCCGTAACTTCAAATTTTATTTAACTTCTATGTTATCAGTCTTCTGTTCTAAATTTACCTTTGTGATCTTACTTTTTGTATTGTGACATTTTCCATATCCTGGTGCCATTGTCTGTATTTCTCTTCAAATATCTTGGGAGCTGCTTTTTTATATTGATTAGTGTGGCTTTCTCCTTCACATAAATATTGCACCATATAAGATCTCGCTTTCTTTCTCATGTCAATGTTTCTTTTTATACCTTTCAAAAATCTATAGATTTTGTTCTTTACATTTTTGCATTTCCTTGGTCACTTCTTTTTGCAAACAGCCCAGGGTATATTGTTGTATATACTGTTTTTTTGTATTAATGAACACAAATTTCCATTTGAAGCTTTTGACAGCTTTTCTTGTGCAAGTATTTTTCTTTCCTCTAATTTCTCTATTAAGCTTTTTTTATATCTAGTATCCAGAAATTCTAGGCTTCTTACATAATAGTAACAATATATAATTTGTTTCTTAACCTCAATAGTCCAGTCTCTAATCTTTATGGCTCTTTTTGGCCTGTCAGTTTTTGTGTTTTTGGTGGACCACTACTTTCTTCTACAACAGGGGGTGAGCATCCGTCCACTGAGCCAGCCCTAACCCCATTTTAGGAATGTTTCGATGTCTTGAGAATTCTACGCTGTCATTTTTCCAGTCCTGGAACCAGTGCACCTACAGGATTTGGCACATTTTTTTATTCTGGAACTTGTGCACCCAGCTGTGTTTTTTTTAACTACTTTTGTCCAAGATATATGTTATATCAGTGTTGTCTTGGTACGATTTTGTAAAATCAGGGTCCACCTTATAAAGGCACACATCAAGACTTTAAGGATGAATTCAATTCCGGCAATATTACTCTCATTTGCTTTCTAATTTTATCAACTCTGCATTTGGACTTCTAAATGCTGTCAATGCTATGATGTTTAAGATACTCTTGGATCTATTTACATTTACACACAGACAGTCAAGAGAGTCTCACTGCTGTATTCAAACTCAGTACCTATTTACTGACACAATCTACACACAAATGAGTTATATGCATACGCTACAGGAAAAGTCTGACATCAGTGGAGTGACCATGCATTATTGAAAAGATGACCTCATCAGTGTGTTGCAGACAGTATGCATTTGTGGGCAGAGTGAAAAGGGGATGTGAGCTTGATCTAACATGTAAATGTTTCTCAGAAGTTGGAGTGAAATAAGCGCAGCTGTTGAATTAATCATCCAGTAATGCAATGGACCCAACATTACACACATAAGTTAATTATTTAGAGATTAGAACCCTCTACCTATTTAGTTATACTATATAGAGGATATATTATTTAAAGCAGGAATCACTGCAGATGTCTGACTTTGATAGTGTGATAATGCACTTTATAGACAATGAAATCAGCATTGTGTTGCTGAAAATATGATGTTGGGAGAAGGGTCTGACACTGATGTGGACTAACCATTTAGTGTAAAATGTAATCCTGAATGTGATTTTATTGAAGCCAGCATTAGTTATGGACATATTTACACAAAAACATATACAAGCATATGCAAGTTGTCCGCTGTGAGATTAGAACCTCCTACCTATCTAGATAAACAATCTAGAGAATACAGTACTTAATGCAAGTGCCATCACAGAAGTCTGAATTTCAAAGTGTGAGAATGCACTTTATAGAAGATGACATCTGTGCAGTGTTGCAGAGAAGATGATGTTGGTAAAGGGGTCTGACATTGATGTGCACTCACCCTGCAGTGTAAAATTTATTTCAGGCTGCTACATTACTGAGGCCAGCAATAGTTAAGGTCATATTTACAAAACTCTATACACATGCACTCAGAAGTTGACTCTGTGAGGTTATAACTTCATGCCTGCCTTGCTATGCAATTTAGAGGATACAGTAACTAATGTAAGCACCACTTAAGAAGTCTGAGTTTTCAGCTGTGATTATGCAGTGCAGATAGGATCTCCTTCTCATTCTGTGTCAGAGAAAATATTATGATATTGACGGTTTTATGCAAATGCACATTTGTTATGACAGAGTAAGTGCAATGTTATGATCAATACTATATACATACTGCTGACTTATGTCAGTTATCCTGTCATTAATGTATATTGCAGAACTGAGAGTAACATGTACCTAACTGTCTTGAGTAGATGGGACACACATACTTGGGAAACACAGGATGGACAATGAATCATTCATAGATCATCAAGTTATGATGATGACATGTAAACCTTAATGAATGGTACTGCTATTAACAATGGTATGTGCACATGCATGGGCAATGTGCACTGTCAATACCAAGCAAATACTTAATGTTTCAATGCAGGAGGGATAAGTAATGATGAAGTATGTGTTCCAAGGGTGTATGTGGTTGCATTTCATTTGTAAGTGTTAGTGTTATAGTGCAAACCCAACTGTCCAGAATGACATAGTCAGTTAACCACACAGTTCACTACATTTCATACAAGTACGTTAAGCAATTTCCATGTAATAAAGTATTATAATCCATCAGAAATACTTATTTTTGTTCAAAACTGTTCCTAAAGGACAAAAACAAAACATATTTGCACGGATGTTGGCAAAGTGTTAGTGCATGCATGATTATACTTTGATGTATTAAACTGGGACGGTGAGGAACCAGTATTTGATGGTGTTCAGAGATGCTCCCTGCCAAACTTTGCACAAATAAGAATCAGACAGGAAATGCTGTGATTCCAATAACATTTACAGTAGATCTGTTTTATCTTAACATGCTGCTTACATGTGCTCCACATGTTATGCTATAACTTTCCGTCTTAGCTTCAAAGCTCAATTAAAAAATGAAGTGTTGTGCTTGCCTTCCCCATTTGCACGATGGAATGCTGTGGCAAACAGAGTTTACTGCTGAAGCAAATAGTAAAGACCTTTAATTTGGTTTGCCTTTTACAGTGCAAACAAGCTTAGCAGGGATGTGTGGTTGTCAGCACTCTGGACAATACTTAGTGGAGGAAATCTACCTGTCAACCTAATTTTTTCTGGGTCATAATGTGTAAGCTCTCTTAGCTCAATGAAAAAACAGGGTTCAACCTTGCTATACAGATAATTTTACAAAGAATGTCAGAATGTGTTTATTATATTAACTTTTTTCATGATTTTAAGAATACTTAGGAAAGACTGTTATAAATATGTTGCCTGGCTAAATTGCATGTTTAATAGCTAATGAAATAATCTTTTATGCCTACTACATATGAGACATGCTTCAAGGGAACTCACAAGCTAACTGGGTATACAGTGTGGTGTAAGGCAAACACTCATCATATTTTTTAGTAACACCTGAAATGCCATTTAGCATCACATAACACAGTTGCTCATTGCCAGGCCTTGTGCAAATGCTAAGGACTACAACAGATCAAATGGAACTTAAACAGATACATAGTCAACTCATTCAGTGGAAAGGTATTAATTAAAACAGGCAGTAAGAGTTTCACCTAATGGTGTATTTGATCCATTATTAAGATGAAGAAATTAAGTTTACAAGCCAACCGCACTACACGTGTCAAAATCACACTTTTGAAGAGACAGTGATATTCAGCCAATGGAAGATACAGATTTTTATTCTTCAGCAAAGCAATTGCATACTTAAAATGCCATAACATGACATTTACATCCATTAGCCTAATGAATAGTCAACAGTAGAAAGGGATGAGAGAAAAGGGATGAAGACAGAGACACATATACAGACAGACACATATGAAAATGTGGTTTTATTGGTCATTAATGCTCATCTTTATGGTGTGTCCTCAGTATTCATTAGTCATACTCTGTATCAGTAAGTAATGGTACTTTGCATAAAAAAGCTGTTGGACAGGCAAAGCCTGATGAAGACATGAGTAGAATAAGGGTGGTTTACTAAATCTTCCTTATGGGCATGGATATGTTGGCAAATGTTTAAATGTTTAACTTGAGATAAAAATAAGATATGTGTCATGAAACATATCATAGAAGTACAACATATTTTATACAATTCCAATAGTTATTAGGCTCACAGTGGTGGTGGTGCTGCGGTAGTGTTGTCGCCTCACAGTAAGACATTGCCCTGTTCGATTCTCAGCTAGAGCGTCTTCTGTGTGGAGACATGCATCAATGGACGTACCTTCGTTGAAAGTTGTGCATCAGGGCTGGCAACTCGGCACGTAAAAATCTTCTGCCAATCATTAGCAGACCGGAGTTCCGCTGTGGCGACCCCTAACCGGGAAAAGCCGAAAGACACAAAAAAATTATGCTCACAGGAAGACCTGATGCATACATACCCTGTGCCTCTCTGAGGTGAGGTAAACTCTTTTAGTGCACCTCTCTCTTCACTTCAATGTCTTCAGAAGTTGTACAACACAGAAAAAAAGAAGAAAGAAAGAGACATGAAAACATATTGAATAACGGTATTGGATGGATCCTGTATTCTATATCATTTTATACAGATGGTTCAGTATACTACACAACTGAGGGATGTCAGCAGTTTTAAATTCATCCTCTCATTGGCTAAGGGGGGTCTTTCTTGCACCATTTCAGGTCACTATATTGGTGGCAACAATTTTTTTCAGTGAATGAGATGCCATGTGCACTGAAGACAGCCTTGGCTAATGTGTTTCAAGCCTCAGTCTTATACTGAGACCCAGTATAGCCCCCTGCAGCAGCCTACATATGTAGCACTTTAGGAGAAGTGCCACAAAAATCCTGGAATCTTCAAAACCCCACCTCTGTGCTTTAAATTCAGCACCAACATCTCCTGCACCAGCCATGCTTACAGAAATCAAGCAGAAACTCTAATTTTGAAATGGCACCAAATTCCAATTTAACATTTAACAGCTAGTGTGCAAACATGCACAACTATACCAAATACATTTCCAATATGGAAAGCACAGAGAGGCATTTGCAAAGGAAGAAGAAAGTATTTTATCAAACAGCAGTGAAGGTTTGAAACATGGCAGTGAGATTTGCCATATGTGATGTACAAGCTGTTCACACTTTTTCAGATGGTCAACACTGACAGGCTCAATGGCTTTGATTGTTATCATTGGTGTTTTGCAGGTTAAATTGAATGATTTCGCACATAACTTTCTGGAATTACATTGTAAAAAGATAAATGACCAATGTGGGGATCAGTCCTAAGAAAGGAATAATGCACAAATTTCAAGCAAAGTGATTATTTGTCAGAGCTACAGAATAATTCATTTTCAACCCTCTTCATTACAGATAAACTGCATTCAGTATGAATGGAGATACACTTCAGATAGAAATGTATATGTGTGACCTATTGGAAGTCCTATGAAATGCATTCCCATGAAAAGAGGCAGTATTACTCTTTATAAATATATGTCAGATAATAAAATTTCATGACACGAGTAATACAGGCGGGGTATAATACATGCATATTTCACTACACATACTGTCCTAAACACAGACTTGGACTATGTGAGGAGAGAAGATGATTTTAACTTAAGTATTCTGCCCATAATAGATATGAAGGTGCATTTTTAATTTATTATCACAATTATCCTGCTTAAACAATTACACACACATTCAACTATGTTTTACAAGTAAATCATTTATGAATTATGCTAATTAGAAAAAATTACCAAAGCTTCAGTGAGACATTTCTTGCAATAAGCAGAATTATGACAGTCATTTTTATGTAGTGTTACCTTCCTAATGAAAGTGATTTTTAGAAATTGCATAATGGTATCCTTTGTAAGGATAAGTGTTATCTAGATTTGAAACCTGCTTCACCTGTGTTCTATCTGTAAACTCAGAGAATTTACATCTTGTGCCAAAGAGACAGGTACACAGCGGGTGGATGTTTTTCACTTAGTGCTGTCCAGAGTGCTGACATCTGTGCATTGCTACATAGCCTGTTTGTGCAACAGAAGACTGCCCAAATCATTTTTTTTTTCACTTTTTGCCTTAAATGGGTCAGCTTGTTTGCACACTGCTCAGCAGCAAGCAATTGCACAAGGCAAGAAACTGGAAAAAGGCATATGAAGTTCTGATGAAACTAAGTCATACATCTGGAGTAGTAATTTCTGCATTCCCTTCACACTGTATGGATTTAAACCCAACAGCATCTCTGTTAAAGGACCAAAAATCACTGCATTTACAGCTTCTGCCACAGAAACAGGTATACAGCATGTAACATACTGTCATGTAGCTATTTATACTGTGTTTACATCCCCCACATCAAGTGATTTTTTGGTATTCAGGAATGCTAATTATTGCACATCTCATGCGTATCCTCACAATTCTCATAAGTCAGAATCAACACTATATAAAATTAATGGCACAGCTATGGAAGTGGATAGAGTGCAGAATGATTGGATACAGGCAGAACATTACTGCCAGTTGCTTGTAGGAGATTGTTCTAAAAATTATTGCACTATCTCATAAGTTATGTTTGTCCACTTCAGAACCTGCTTACATGTTCATATTTTGAATGTTTTCAATATGCAATAGAAAAAAAGAATTTTGATATGTATGTAATTTTAAAAAGTCACTGATGGTATACTACACATATATCATTGCTTGCTGTGCTTTCCAGGTTAGTATGATTAATCACGATATTGTCTTATCGTTTACTACTGTTTGACTACCTCAGCTGTGTGGGTGACTCATTGGATAGGATGGATGACACAATGGATCAAGCGGTGTCTGTGATGGAACATCTGTTATGGGAGATCTAACATCCATGTGTCCATAGATCCACAACATCCTACGGTGCTAGCTGACATGGCAGTGCCAGATCCACTTTCCATACTTGCAGTACCTCCCCTGACTGAAGTGTCCACATCCAGATATGGTGGGTCATTGTCTCATGGTCCTGGATGTAGTCTTGAAGAGCGCTTGCCCAGCAGATATTGCTCACATTCAGACAGCATACCCACTTTGAACCAGTAATGTGGACATGGCAGTGCAACTCCTGGCAGAAGCAGTTTGCATGGTCAGGAGTGATGACTCTGAACTGACAATGCTAACATGCATGGCTCACAACTGCCTAACATGGCAGGAAGTAGTGCTAGCACATAGCTTGATTGTGTTCATGCAGACATACACACATTTCACAAAAACAGCCCATGCCGAACCACACACATGTAAGGTGAGAAAACCTTAATGTGATTGAGCTAGTGGCCCTGATTATTTCATACTTTAATGAATATTCTGTGTTTCTTACTCACACACAGTCACTCTTCGGTGTCAGCCTTGACCTACTGCCCCCCACACTGTGCAAATGATGATGATGACTGTGTCATGGCCTTTGTTCATTTGGGTTTGATTTAAAGTTGCATATATGAATAGGTAAGAGACTGACAGTGTCCAGGTAGTTTATCTTACACATTGTTTGTAAAATACAGGTTCCACACTTACCTTGACATTACTGAAGTTACGAGCTGTGTGCTTCAGGACAGTCTCTGTCTGATGCTCTCTGTGCACATCCATTACATGGGTAAGTAAAGTCTGTAGACATCAGATGGTATCACGTTTAATATTTGTATGTGCTTAGGCTATGTGTATTCCTTCAATGGTGAGTGTGTGAGCTATCATTTGCCTTTTAAAATCTGAGGGTGTGTACTAACCTTTGAGTCTGAGGTGGTGAGTGTGTGTGCTATCCTTTGCCTTTTAGCCAAAGCAAGGGTGCACAACTACTTTTGCCAACTACCTCTGCAGCTGGAGGTTCTCCCTCAGAACCCTCATCTGTATGTTTTGGAGGTGTTGGCCCTACCTGTTGCCTAGTAATGTGTTGTCTTGGCTCTTGCTCTCCCTGTTGCAGCTCTTTCCCCAAGATGATATTGTGTAACACCATGGAGACTGTGAGAATTTCTCTACATGTGCCTGGATCATACTGCAGGGCACCCCTGATGTGTCACGACAGTGTAAACATGACTTCAGCATGCAAAACACATGCTCCATGATTTTTCTAGTTTGAGAGTGAGGATTGATGTATTCTTCCTGTGTGTGTGTGTGTGTGTGTGTGTGTGTGTGTGTGTGTGTGTGTGTGTGTGTGTGTGTGTGTGTGTGTGTGTGTGTGCGCGTGTATGTATATTTCTGGTGGGTGTCATGAGTCATGGTTCCAGTGCGTAACCTGCATCACCCGGTAGATGACCTTGTAAAGCGTCACCCTTAGCAAACCTTGTGCACAGTTGTGAGGTGTGCTATATGTGTGAGCCATGGTAACTTCCTGGATTGCATGCAGAGACACTGAGGATGATCGTTCTGGCATTACAGACAACCTGGCAGTTGATTGAGTGGAACCCCTTCCTTTTAAAGTATGTCCTTCCCTGTTAACCAGGTAGGGCTTTTATTTCTATGTGAGTGTATTCTATGCCCCCAAGATTTCAGGGAAGTGTGCTACAGTATAAAAATTAGAAAAAGCAAACCAAGAAGAAACTTTGCAGTGTGGAGGATGTGATGTTCACTTCCTGACAGAAAACCTTAATGTGATTGGGCTAGTGGCCCTGATTATTTCATACTTTAATGAATATTCTGTGTTTCTTACTCACACACAGTCACTCTTCGGTGTCAGCCTTGACCTACTGCCCCCCACACTGTGTAAATGATGATGATGACTGTGTCATGGCCTTTGTTCATTTGGGTTTGATTTAAAGTTGCATATATGAATAGGTAAGAGACTGACAGTGTCCAGGTAGTTTACCTTACACATTGTTTGTATAATACAGGTTCCACACTTACCTTGACATTACTGAAGTTACGAGCTGTGTGCTTCAGGACTGTCTCTGTCTGATGCTCTCTGTGCACATCCATTACATGGGTAAGTAAAGTCTGTAGACATCAGATGGTATCACGTTTAATATTTGTATGTGCTTAGGCTATGTGTATTCCTTCAATGCTGAGTGTGTGAGCTATCATTTGCCTTTTAAAATCTGAGGGTGTGTACTAACCTTTGAGTCTGAGGTGGTGAGTGTGTGTGCTATCCTTTGCCTTTTAGCCAAAGCAAGGGTGCACAACTACTTTTGCCAACTACCTCTGCAGCTGGAGGTTCTCCCTCAGAATACTCATCTGTATGTTTTGGAGGTGTTGGCCCTACCTGTTGCCTAGTAATGTGTTGTCTTGGCTCTTGCTCTCCCTGTTGCAGCTCTTTCCCCAAGATGATATTGTGTAACACCATGGAGACTGTGAGAATTTCTCTACATGTGCCTGGATCATACTGCAGGGCACCCCTGATGTGTCACGACAGTGTAAACATGACTTCAGCATGCAAAACACACGCTCCATGATTTTTCTAGTTTGAGAGTGTGGATTGTTGTATTTTTCCTGTGTGTGTGTGTGTGTGTGTGTGTGTGTGTGTGTGTGTGTGTGTGTGTGTGTGTGTGTGTGTATGTGTGTGTGTGTGTGTGTGTGTGTATTTCTGGTGGGTGTCATGAGTCATAGTTCCAGTGTGTAACCTGCATTACCCAGTAGATGACCTTGTAAAGCGTCACCCTTAGCAAACCTTGTGTACAGTTGTGAGGTGTGCTATATCTGTGAGCCATGGTAACTTCCTGGATTGCATGCAGAGACACTGAGGATGATCTTTCTGGCATTACAGACAACCTGGCAGTTGATTGAGTGGAACCCCTTCCTTTTAAAGTATGTCCTTCCCTGTTAACCAGGTAGGGCTTTTATTTCTATGTGAGTGTATTCTATGCCCCCAAGATTTCAGGGAAGTGTGCTACAGTATAAAAATTAGAAAAAGCAAACGAAGAAGAAACTTTGCAGTGTGGAGGATGTGATGTTCACTTCCTGACAGAAAACCTTAATGTGATTGGGCTAGTGGCCCTGATTATTTCATATTTTAATGAATATTCTGTGTTTCTTACTCACACACAGTCACTCTTCGGTGTCAGCCTTGACCTACTGCCCCCCACACTGTGTAAATGATGATGATGACTGTGTCATGGCCTTTGTTCATTTGGGTTTGATTTAAAGTTGCATATATGAATAGGTAAGAGACTGACAGTGTGCAGGTAGTTTACCTTACACATTGTTTGTATAATACAGGTTCCACACTTACCTTGACATTACTGAAGTTACGAGCTGTGTGCTTCAGGACTGTCTCTGTCTGATGCTCTCTGTGCACATCCATTACATGGGTAAGTAAAGTCTGTAGACATCAGATGGTATCACGTTTAATATTTGTATGTGCTTAGGCTATGTGTATTCCTTCAATGGTGAGTGTGTGAGCTATCATTTGCCTTTTAGTTGCTGAGTGTGTGTACTAACCTTTGAGTCTGAGGTGGTGAGTGTGTATGCTTTTTTTTGCCTTTTAGCCAGAGCAAAGGTGCACAACTACTTTTGACAACTACCTCTGCAGCTGGAGGTTCTCCCTCAGAATCCTCATCTGTATGTTTTGGAGGTGTTGGCCCTACCTGTTGCCTAGTAATGTGTTGTCTTGGCTCTTGCTCTCCCTGTTGCAGCTCTCTCCCCAAGATGATATTGTGTAACACCATGGAGACTGTGAGAATTTCTCTACATGTGCCTGGATCATACTGCAGGGCACCCCTGATGTGTCACGACAGTGTAAACATGACTTCAGCATGCAAAACACATGCTCCATGATTTTTCTAGTTTGAGAGTGTGGATTGTTGTATTTTTCCTGCGTGTGTGTGTGTGTGTGTGTGTGTGTGTGTGTGTGTGTGTGTGTGTGTGTGTGTGTGTGTGTGCGTGTGTGTGTGTGTGTGTGTGTATTTCTGGTGGGTGTCATGAGTCATAGTTCCAGTGCGTAACCTGCATTACCCAGTAGATGACCTTGTAAAGCGTCACCCTTAGCAAACCTTGTGTACAGTTGTGAGGTGTGCTATATCTGTGAGCCACGGTAACTTCCTGGATTGCATGCAGAGACACTGAGGATGATCTTTCTGGCATTACAGACAACCTGGCAGTTGACTGCATGGAACCTCTTCCTTTTAAAGTATGTCCTTCCCTGTTCACCAGGTAGGGCTTTTATTTCTATGTGAGTGTATTCGATACCCCCAAGATTTCAGGGAAGTATGCTACAGTATAACATTAAAAAAAAAAGCAAACTGAGAAGAAACTTTGCAGTGTGGAGGGTGTGATGTTCACTTCCTGACTTATGTTAAGCACTTAGTTCATTAATAAAAATCAAACTGTAAAATACATGCTACAAAATAATAAAACAGAAAATTGTAGATAGTCCACGGTTGAGTTAAAAATGGTAGATAGTCCACACTTGAGTTACAAATAGAATATCCTTTATTGAAACACACAAACAAATAATCCTAGCTGAGTATAATGAAAAGCATAAAAACATTCCTTATTTATATATAAACAGGTTATTTGGAGCAAGGGAGTGGTTATAGAGGGTGGATCTGTTAAGAGCAATAAAAGCATTACAATCATTCATTTTACCAAGTCCACATTCCCCCTTTGGATCATAGTGTAATCAGAAACTCTGCTACCTAAAACTGAAACTAAAATGCTAGAGGCAAATTACAATATAGACCAGCATATTAACACTTTATACAGACTAGCCAAATAATCCAAACTATATTAACTGAGAAACTAACAAAATGATTAGCCAGCTAACCAACAAAAAGAACTACCACTAGACATCTATCAGCATAAATATTAATAAATATAAACTAAACCACTTTTAACAAAAGACAGCTTTCATATCAGATAAATACTTCATCAGGTTTGTGTCCAATAACAAATTATAAAATGAATGAACATGTGTATACATCTACAAGTGAAAACCTAAGCAGGACGAAAACCAAAACTATAATTGCTAAGGTGGAAATACAGTGATACATGTTAAAAATAAAGCATTAATGCCATGGAAATGTGTGGCATCTAATTAGGAAAACCACTTGTGCAAGAGTGCACTCAAGAGAAGTGTCACATTTGAAAAACAAGTGCACCTTTTAATGTGGAGGCATCAGAAATACACCATAAGGACTTAAACCAGCTGAACCATGTGCTTTTTACACTTACAAGTATGTGCAGAACAAAGTTATGTTTAATAAATACATTAAACAACTGTCATGAAGTTAATTCTGTGGAAATATGTTTAGCATTAACAGGCCCACACAAATTGTTCTAAAGTGAAATGATGCAACTAATCACCCTGTTTGGAAGTGAAATAATGTAACAAGTCACACTGTTTGGAAACAAAACCTCTAAAAGCAGAAGGGCTGATGGAAAAATAATGTGGCTTGTTGTATATAATATGTTACATATGTTTTAAGTGTTATAACCAAGGTTTACCAACATAGAAAACAGAAAATAGAAACATAAATATAGAACCATCAAATCACTTAATCCCAATCAGAAAATAAGGTATCTTCTCTATAATATATATTTTTTTAATTCTTAACATTTTGAGCTAACTTATTAGGAAGATTTAATGTTACTTTATGTTATATAATTGTATTCATAATAATTTTAGATTACTTTGTTAGCTTCATTACTTTTTTAACATTTTTAATATTCTTAACATTCTTTGATAACTTATTAGGAAGATTTAATGTTACTTTATGATATATCATTGTATTCCTAATAATTTTGGGTTACTTTATTAGTTTCATAAACTGTTTTTAACATTTTAACATTCTTTGTTAACTTAATAGGTAGATTTAATGTTAATTTAATTATAATGTTACTGCTGCTTTAGTGATAGATTATGCTACTTTATGTGTTAGATAATTGTATTCTTAATCATTTTAGGTTTCTTAGCTTCATACAATTCAGGAGACAGTTTGCTAAGTGTCTTATAGTGAACTTACTTTATTTTCTGACTGGGATAAAGTGGTTTGATGGTTCTATTTTCTTAAAGAGCAATGTTTATTATGTTTTTCTGTTTTCCTGAGATATATTTTGCTCATCAGCTCCTCCTTCACACGTTTTGGGCTGTATGAGTAATTATAATAGTAACACATTAAGAGGGAAAACATAAAAGAGTACCTCTCTGGTACAAACTGCAGTTTGTTTTCTTTTAGCTTCCTAGTGGTTTGCAAGACAACTCCCACTGCCATGTGATAACATCCTGTACTACCAAATAAATGCAATTAACAGAAGTCGCTTAATAGAAGAATGAAAATCTGGCATTTTATACACTAAATTAATTTACTTTTCAGATGAGTTTTCTGTTGCAGGAGGAACAATATTTCTCAAAACATTTTATTTTCCATAGTGTGGGTAACTAAAATATCTGATCTACAACAGTGTTCATAGTTTCATAGATATGGAAAAGGCTAGCTGTCCTTGCAGGGCATTTTAAGCCTAACCATTTTCCCTTTTTGTTTTCAAATTAACTTATCCCATTTGTTTAGAGATTGGCTTTGCCTATCCCATAGTTGATAATTCTATATCATGACTAATTAAAATAACTGGGATCATATGACAGATAATTTGAAGGGGCTCATGCATGGGATAAAGGATTTAGGAGCTATCACTATGTATTAGTAGTACAGGGGGAAGTCCTGGGCTAAAATTTTCTGTTTCACATGCACAGGCCCAATTTTCTGTTTCCCATCCATAGGCCAAGTTACACTTGAATATGTGTAGAGATGAACTTTGCTTTATGTCAGTGGCAAATCTGTTCCAGTCCAGTAGTATCCTCTGCAAGCTGTACCTGTCCTTCCAAACTATTCTGTTGATGTTGCAGAAGAGGTTTAGATCCCTAAGCCAAGTATTTGTGATGCCATTTGTCTTACCGATGTGCAGTAAACCATCAGTACTGGGTTGGAAGATGCCTTGTATACCAGGGACAAGTTACCCCTTTAGCAGTATGTAGACATAAAGTATAGTGACAAGACGTTGGGTTGGTCCATGTAGAATATGTTGTTTAGGCCTTATATCCTCTTTACAAGGTATCTCTATGGGTGTTCCAGTTGGTGCATGTGTCTGGATAGAAAATGCTAAAATGGACATTATAATCAATGATTGGCTTAATTAAGGCTGATGTAAGAGGGATAATGGACATCCCTAGATCTATCCACAATTCCTTTGTTTATAAGCTTTGTGATATAGAAGGACTTTCTTTCAACAATAGACACATGTTAATCAAAAGTTAAGTCACTGTCTACATAAATTCCCTAACCCTGAACAACTGGATCATCTCATTGGGGAGTATTGCCATTGTGGGTAGATGACTTCCAATCGCAAAGTGTTTCTAGTACTGTTAATGTTTCTCCCCCTGTAGAATTCCCCATTATTAGTGCAGCACCTCCTGTTTTTAACACATAATAATGCACTAAACTCAGTAAGCAATAGCACTGTTTAGGTGACACATTCCCCCAGATTTACTAATATTCCGTGCAAGACTAATACAGTCCTGCACAGAAGCGGCAGTTTAGGAGGAGGGTGGCAGCATGCCTTGCACATTAATGAAGGCACGCTGCCTGACCTCCTAATCCTACACAGAGCTTGGACAAGTGCAGGAGGTGTGTCTGAGAGCAGTGCTCTCAGAGTAAACATGCCCCTGCAAAGTAGAACAGTAGAAACTGTAAATAAATGAGCAAGACCACTCATAGGTGTCCGCATATCCCCACCAACAGTCCCCCATGTGTACAACAGGAACAGTACATATAAATAAAAAGAAGAAACCCTTATATATTTTTTTTAAATCCTGAGTACAGCTAACCATAGCTGCGTGGGTTTGCCCATGGCTTAGCTATGGCTAAAGCAGTTGAAAAGGCTGAACAGGATAACAAGGAAGATATATGGAAATGAAACAGCACAGCAATAGTGTAGTGGTCAGAGCATTTGCCTGATGAGCAGGCATTCCCGTTTTGAGTCCCACTGCAGCACATATTTTCTATGTGAAATCTATATATGAACATTTTTTGACATTATTTTGCAGTATAACCTACTAAATAACATTTAAATGTGAACTGGAGTACTGCATTAAATGCACATGTGAAGTGTCAGTGTCATAATGAATAAGGCACTAGTAAGCAGGTTTAAGCACAAATAAGCAGTAGTAAGCATATATAAGCACTAGTAAGCATGGTTAAGTGTGTTTGCTTGGGGGTAAGCATTGTCTACACAGATTAAGCAAAGTAGAAGCTAACTAAATGTAAAAAAAACTGTAACCAGAGGTTAGCATTTCTTAGCTCCACACAAACACAGACACACAACTGTTTACAACTGCTTTAAAGTGCCTTAATCACTATGTACCCAACAGCCAGTGTTCTGCCCAGCAACAAAATAAACAGCTTCTGCAAGTCTCAAACTCAGGACCCTGTAAATTCACAGTCACAGTAGTTAACCACTACGCCATCATAGCAATACATGCAAATAAGGTATCAGCAAACTAATCCTCACCACAGGAAAATCAAATCAAACATATGAACTGAATCTATGTACAGTGTGATGTTGTATAACCTGCCACAGAACATAAATATGTGAGCTGAAGTACTGCAGTAAGCATAGATTTGAGGTGTTATTGTAATAAAGTGTAGAAGTCCCCAGGTCCCCATACAGTGTATGTACACATGAATCATGGATACCAGACACATATATAACCTGCAATGAATAATAAATCACTGCCAAAAGACAAATATAGTGCTAATTAACTATTACACAATGGCAACCGCAGCACAGCTCAACTTAATAAGTGTAAGCAATGTGTAGGGAAGCCAATTCAATCTGCCCAGTGGTATACCTCATTAAACAATGCCAACCTTAGGTAAGTGGGTTTGCCCATAGATTAGCCTTTTCAAAACTGGCCAATCATGGAAAAGTGCAGAAATTGGCCCTACTTAAACCCAAGAGGCAGGAATACAGCTCATAACTAGTTGTAGCTTCCCCTTGCAGACACTATAGCAGTAAGGGGAGAAAGAGTGCACTTCCAGGTGCAGTACTGGTGCATCCAGGGGTCCAAGGTCATGGCTGGACTCATAGTTAAAGACCATGCACAGAGACTGCTGCAGGACCATTACCAGGGCTCCCAATATAAGGCAGAGGCCTGGGACTGTCTCGCCCATGACCTTACCAGTGCCACTGGCATACCCTGAAGTGGTGAGCAGGTCAGGCACAACTATGCTGACCTGAAGCAGTGGAAGGGGGACCTCTTGGAGAAGTGGATCCAAGAGGCTAGAGCATCAGGGGATGTCCCAGCTGTGTTAAGTATCAGTCCACTAGCTATTTAATAATTGCCAGCTCAGGTATATTATGGACAGGTATGGATAAATATTCCTCTTATGTCCCCCACAGCTGCAATGGAGTTGGCCATGAACCAGGAGCCCACATTTGCCACCTGGCATGGTTGCGGCGTGAGGCAGGTCAGTAATACTCATGCTTTTATTGTCATAGGAAATAAAAATAAAAGTAGTAGCAAAGTAAGTGCTAGTATAAAACCTGTATTGTTCAAGGCAAGTACTGCATACACTAGAGAATATGGCAGGAAGAGTCTATTATTGTTAGTATGGCAATAAAAGTGTAATACCCTGACAAAACAGGTCTAACAGCTGGACTGTATGTGTATATTTTGGTATCATATGGTAATGTAGATTTTCAGTCATCTAATACTACTGTAGTATTAAGCACTGTTACCCACACCATGCACCATAATGTGAATGTGTAGAAATGCCTGTATATGACAGGTGTAATCCCCAGAGGTCATTTAGTACAAGTGAGAGACACATAGACAGTAAACAGGGGATATGCAGACAACAAAACCTGAATAGCACATGCAACTGAGACGTGAACTGTTGTTTTATTAGCACACACACAGCCACAGTTTGAATCCTACCAGTGGTAGTAGTCTGCATACAGAATTATACACCACAACTGTACAGATATGTCCAGACTGTCTATTAAAGGTGCCCATATCTAATGCCTATCAACATGTCCCCCTGGGAAATCAGTGGGATTATCCCAGATGTATAGGCAGCGAACAGGGAATACAACTGATTGAAACACATCTGTGACAACAAACCTGGCACAATAGCAACTCCCCAATACCTTATGTGACTAAGAAGCCACATATGTCCCATTCACACCCCAACCTGTTAAGCTGTGGTCAAATTGTGTATAGTAACAGAGTGAAATGTACGTGCATAATACTAATGTGTAATCTGGAATCTTGTGTGGAACAGTCAGGTAGTGCTAACAAGCATTGCTCCCACAGCTACGTTGGATGCGAACACAGTGCTGTGAAATACAGATCAATATAACATGTACTGGTACCATGCACCCTGGTATTGTAGGCGATTGTGAGTGTTGCAGTTTCTCTGAATAATAAAGTATCAGTGGTCACTGTCGGTGACACCGTGCTACATAATATAACGATGTAAGAAAGCATGTATATGTGTGTGTCACGTCACTAAAGGTGGAAGACGGCCATAGTTTAGATATGTCCAGGCATACAAGCATGTAGTCAACACATGGCCAGAGTCTGTGCAGAAAGAGTTGGATAGGATATTGCAAAACATCAACCCAGAATCCCACCATATGTGTACAAACAGTTAATCAGTGTTAACAAACATTCCCTCCACAGGTATACCAGCTAAGAGGTCTATACTGCAGGTACAACTGGTTCATGTGTAATGATGCTGACAGCCATATCAGTGTCCAATATAGATCTATAGGGTAGTGTAGTAACACTTGTAAGGTACAGATAACAGCACTGACTAGGAAAGTAATGTGATGTACAGGACTATACTACTTGTTAACTGACAACTTTCTCTCACCCCACCTGATCTCCATCAATAATCAACATACACACCCCAACTGGTATGTACTGACTCTGATAATGGCCAATCGTTTGATAAATATTCTAATGATTCTCATGCATGTGCCATATTGAATTATTCCAACATTGTTGGCATGGTGCCATCAACGTATGGGTGGGGACCTAAGTCCCACTGTTATCTCTAGGGGGCTTGTGGGCTTCCAATATCCCAACACCCCTCAGCATCAAGATGTTTACCCCCCACATGTGTCATATACTGCCACTGTATGCATATTGTTTGTCTTGTCTGTTAACCTACCCAACCTACCTCCCCAAATATACCTACTACACCTCCCCAACATCCCACTCCCACCTGAATAAAAGGGCAATCTGTCCCCACAAAAAAAATCTCCCCCCATACATAGCTGTCCATTTCACAAATGTGCCCACTGGACATGTAATCTGGTCAGATTGGCATCACAATGAATTATTGTTGTCCTCACCCCTCTCCCAGGGGATCGAGTGTCCAAATCTATCTCCAAATGCAGTGTATATGCACAACTGTTGCTGTAAAAGAAATGGGCAGCAATGGACCTTCCCTACACCCTTCCTGCACATCCCTAGCTATTTTCCCTACTGTCTTTCCTTCTTTGTGCCCCTTTTTTCACCAGTTTTCTATCAACCTCTTTTTCTTTTCTTTTAAAGAAATTAGCGTGGGGGTAAGCTGGAGTAAGCACTTTTAAGAAGCAGTAAGCAGGATTAAGCCTGTTTGCACAGGTGTTAGCAATGCCTACACAGGTTAAGCAATTCAGGATCTAATTGAGTATATGAAACAGTAACCGTAACCTAGCAGTGCTTACCGTCATGCAAACCCGTGCAAACCTGCTTACAACTGCCCAAAAGTGCCTTAATCAAACTGTATCCAAAAGCCCTTGCTCTGACTAGCAACAAAATTAACAGCCTCTGCTAGGATTAAACCCAGGACCCTCCACACCATAGCAATTTACCACTTAGAAATCTCAGATATACA
>NC_056736.1:242089832-242142332 GCF_019279795.1 Protopterus annectens | reverse complement strand
GAACAGCATCCCACTGCTTTGTCTGACATACATGACTGTTATGGTGGCCCGGCAGCAGTACATCTGGCAAGTATCTGGATATGACATCTTACTGGATGAGTACAGTAAGCTACTAGGCATGTAACTAAGCACAGTGCAGGCTACAGGCAGACTGACTCAACATTGGGCTACATCTCATATGTGGGAATACACAAGTACCTGCATAGATAGCAGGCTCTACAGGCATGTCACATCACAGAGTAACAGACACCTGTGTGAAAGTGCATAACCACAACCAATGTGAACACATCCACAGCCACATATGGTAAGCTAGTGTACTATTACAGTATATGGACTATCTGATGTGCACCATCCTCATATGAGACACTCACACAACAACCCTACATATACTGGGCCGCTACACAGTGTGGTCTGATGGCTGTCTGTGGCTCGGGACATGTGTGTGTTCACCCCTACAAACATGTAAGCTGATAGGGTGACATACAGTGGAGCAGCATGTATCATCAGATAAAACAGGACCAAGAACAATGATATCTACCACAGTCTCTACACAGGACAAGGTACATATTCATTATACACACACTATCGACAATTACCAGACTTACACATGCCTCAGTACTGTACACACAACCACAGAATTCCCAGGCTATGTCCTCAATTATAACCCCTACTATCCATAACATGTGTAGCAGTCTGAGATCTCACTGGCTTATTATCAGATATGCTGTCAATGAATATGGTGTACAAAACATATGCACCCCCTACTGCATGACATATGTACAAAGGTTGACAGAGTTGTGGCTGGAGGCACAAACATAGGGCCAATATTGATATGTCTCTGTGATAACCTCATACATTTCCTGTAGTAACAAGGTTTGATGCAACATATGCCCTATGAGGGATATGACGTCAGTAACCCTCCCGGCTGTCACCATCTCCTGACTGCAATCCTCACACTACCTTTTGCAGTTGACAGATAGGTGCTCTGTGGGTAACACAAGGAACACATGGCAGTACACACTGTCCAGTCTGCAGATGACCCTACAGATGGGGATTCCTCATAAACATAGCACTGACGTGACAAGTATTAAAACATGTAGGACAGCCATATTCACACACACCCTGTTAAACCAATATTACCCCAACTGCAGTATAGCAGCACTTACAGGCTGTAGTCAAGACGGGCACATCCCCCTCCTGTGTGTTGGCCTGTTTCCACAGTGTATGTTGTCAGAGATAAGTCCCCAATCCATCTGTGATGCTGTTTGCCAAACAGATCTAGTTCCTGCTCAAATTGAATGAAAAGGCCCAACACCAACATGATGTTTCTAGATATTTTTTTTTTCAAAACAGGTTTATTGTTTTAACATATAAGAGAAATATCATAACAATTTTATACAAGTAATTAAAAATAGGTATTATTATAATATTCAACAAAACAACTAAAGTATTTACAAAGACATCCACTACAATCAGATCAATTAATTAAACTAAAATACCATTCTATTGAAATTAAAAATTTTTTAACAAATTTTGTAAATTATCCCATACAATATAATAAGATGTTTTTCTATTTGTTCTTGTCCTAATTGTGTTTAATTCCATATGACACACTATATTCATAACATTTTTAAATTCATTGAACGAAGGAGGTGTATCTGAAATCCAATTTCTAGTTATTATTTTCCTAGCCACTGCTAGAATAGACCATAACAAGGGAAGCTTAACCTTTTTAACACTTTGAGGTACAGGTGTGTTGAATAATATAAGAGATTTAGAAATAATGAAATTATCTGTAAAAAGAGCCTGCAAAAATTCATTAATTGACTTCCAGTATTCTTTCAATTTTATACAGTCATAAAACATATGAGCCCAGTCAGCATTAATTTCTACATTACATATCTTACATAAATTATCTTTATTATTTATTTTATTCATCATCAAAGGTGTATGAAAAGATCTATGTAAAAATTTCCATGTATAAAGTCTCCAGACAATGGAAGACATAGTTCTATAAGCAGATTCAAATATATATTGTTTATCTTGTTGATTTGGTGGGTCCCCATTAATAGAAGTGAAATAATTCCAGTATGAATCTACACTGTAAAAAGTTTCTTGTCTGATAATTTTATGTATGTATGAAAGTTTACCTTTATCAGAAACTTTATGTTGTAAATTTAATATCAAGTAATCAATCAGTGTTGGAATAGATTCTTTAACTGTTATAGACATTAGATCTATTTTATTAATGAGATGTTGTCTAAAGGTCTGAACCTCTAACCAGCAAGTTTCTCTTAGATCAAATTCTTGTTTTAAATGTTTCTAGATATTTGAGTGTGTTTCCATGCAATTGGCTATGGGAATGTTACCACAGCTGTTCCATATGCAATCAGCTAGAGGAGAGCTGTAATCCATGCAGAGGCCATCAGCTGATCATGAGCCTCACTGACAATGCACACGCTGCTGCCTAATCAAAGCAGGTGTAAGTCTCCACATCCACTAGAGAGGGAGGGAGAGAGACAGACAGATTCAAAGATAGGTTAGGGTGGGTTGGGGGAGTAAAAGGTAAGCATGTTTGTGTCAAACACCTACCAGTCCATGGTATCGAAACCCTGACTGACTATGTACTGATATCACATTTGTTATCCCTGCAAGGTGGATATTGTGATATATACTAGGGGCACCATGTACGAAATTTTAAAAAACAACTCAACACATTGAGTTCAGTTGATACACACTCACAACCACCACCACACAGGACACAGACAACAAACATCAACACACACACTTGGGATTAGAAATCCTACCTAACTAGCTATTACACTACAATACTATGCAATTATAGAACGCACCACAAAGATTAATGGAGGACTCTTTCCCAAAAGGTTTAATTCACAGTGAGTGACATCAGCAGTATTGCCAAAGTAGGGCAAATCAATTGTAGTGACTGTGACTAGCCAAACATGCATTGCTCTCTACACAGGCATTGGAACAGACACAAAGGGATCCACAACTCCCACGTGTGAGAATAGAATCCCTACCAGAATTTTACATCACACTACAGCATTGCACTTTTATAGCACCCACCACAGAGATTGCTGGAGATCTTTCCCCCAAAGGTGTATTTCACAGTGCTTGACATCAGCAGAATTGCCAAAGTTGGGCATTTGAATTGTATTGAGTGTGACTAACATAAATTGCTCTAATTAGTCTGTATGCATTAACTGCTGTTCCGGCCAGAACAAAAATAACCTTCTTTTGCTAGTCATGATCCCAAGACCCTGTATACTATATTCACAGTAACTAACCACTAAGCCATCACAACAGTATGTGAGACTGAGGTTTCACCAAAGTAATCCCACCATAGGCTAATAAACTGAACATGTGAAAGGAATGTATATACAGTTGTCCGTAAAAGACCTCTCCAAAGCCAACTTCATGCTATTCAAGGCAGAAGTGACAATGTTTGTGAGAGCCATGGAGACAGGAGCTGACAGTTCAAATGATGAATCCTGCACTAAGGCACTGTATGAGCACATCAACTTGTGCATGATTCCTGACATCCCACATCGAACCACAATGCTCACCTACCAAATAAGCAAGTCAGTCTGGTAGTCTCCTGCCATTAATAGAGTATACAACAGAAGGTAGACACTGTTGAAGAAAAAAAGATAATCCAAGGATGCAAACAACTCCCTTACCAGCCCCAGTAAGACATTGAGATCCCTCATGGAATCCTCCAAAGCTGGTGATGTAACTAAAATTGCTACAGATTCCACAGACAACCACACAACATTCTATAGTTATGTCCAGAATCTAACTGGCAATGCTCAGAAGTGTTTTGAGCTACAACAGAATGGCATTACATAGACTGCTCCCACGGATTGTGCCAACATCCTGCCAGATTGATTTAGTGCCACATTCACCACATCTCACCCCCAAAAGGGCCTATGTCAATAGAAAAAGAATTCCATTGCCCAGTAATCGTGGCTACACAGGCAGAAACCACACTATCCACAGCTAAGAATACAGCATTCATGGGACCAGATGACATTCTGGGCTGTGTACTACATGAACTACAAAATGGAATGGCAACTCACCTAACTGTCATGTGTAATCATAGTCTTGCATCAAGGCCTGATGCCCACTGAGTGGTGCACAGCTGCAGTTATCGCACTCCACAAGGAGAGATCCACCTTGGATCCCTGGATCTACAGTCACATCAGTCTGACAAGCCTGATCTGGATGGCCATGGAATGCATTATCAGGGAGGTTCTGAATGCAGACATTGACAACTCTCAAATGTTGGACTCTTCACAGATTGGACTCAAGGAGGGCCAGTCTTGTCTCCTGAAACTGATAAACTGCTTTGACTCAGTCTGCATAACTGTTGAAGGGGTTAAGGCTGTCCACAAAGCCTATGTGGACTGTGCCAAGTCCTTCAACACCATCCCCCAGTCTGGAAACATAGATTAACCTACAAATCCAGCCATACATCCCTATGCCACTCAATGGTTTGCCACATGGCTTACTGACTGAACCAAAACTGTAGATGTAGCTGACTCCAAATCCATCTCCAGACAAGTGACAAGTGGAGTACCTCAGGGTTCAGTCCTGGGACCACTGTTGTTTGGCATCTACATCTCTGAAGTACAGGCCAACAGTATGGGACTCTAACAAAGGTAACAGATGACTGCAAAATGGCAGTCATTATGAGTCTGACTGTACTGCATGATATGTTACTGATACCAGCCTGACATCATACAGGTGGGATGGAGTACTGTTAACATCCTGTGCCCTTGTCATATGAGGTCCTGGTTATGGAATCTGCAATAGTTGGTAGTGTATTGCAGGGCAGATGTGTTTGGCTGTGGGGGGGATACCTATTTGTGCATGACATATGTTGTTTGTGTCTGCCAACCCAATTAATGATGCATGTGGACATATATGTTTCTGCTATGTTCCCACTTTATCTACAGATGTATGTCTGTGCATACCTATATAGATGTACATATCTGCTTACATATATGTGTATGTATATATATATATATATATATATATATATATATATATATATATATATACATCAGTATGTAGTATTTGTTTAGACATTAATATATTTTCACACACACATGCATCTACATGTTGGAATACAATCTCTGTACTGTTGAATGACTGGCCTGGATGATATGTTCATGAATACAGCAGGATCATGTATATCTCAGATGGTATAGAGGTAAATCACGTTGGCTATGGTGTACATTGTCCTCGGTTCAAGCCTAGCAGAGGTTGTTTGTTTTGTTGCTAGGCAGAACAAGGGCCAATGAATACAGAGTGATTAAGGCACTTTAAAACAGTTGTAAGTGGGTTTGCATGGGTTTGCGCGGAGGTAAGCACTGCTAAAGTCTGGTTACAGTTACTTATACTCAGTTAGCTTCTGAATTGCTTAACCTGTGTAGGCATTGCTTAGCTCTGCGCAAACCTGCTTACAACTGCTTTAAAGTGCCTTAATCACTGCGTATCCAATAGGCCATGTTCTGCCCAGCAACAAAATAAACAGCTCAAACCAAAGAACTTGCACATAATAAACAAAGTGATTTACCACTAAGCCATGACAGATAAAAAGAAATTTAATGTTTTCAGAAACATATAATCCAGTCCAGTCATGCAGCAGTACAGAGAATGTATACCAATATTTAGATGTATGTGTGTGTAAATATATTAATGTCTAAACAGATTCAACATATCTAGATATGTAGATATATATAAATATATTAATTTCTAAAACTATATACCTATATATCAATATATATGCACATATATACATGCATATGCCTAAATTGACACATATATGTGTCTACACCTATATGTCTGCATATGCACAGCACATTACATATGTGTACTCAGATATATATCTATGTAGGTATATAGGGAGATAGTTATATATGTATGTTAGCAAAGATATATATATATATATATATATATATATATATATATATATATATATATATATAGGTATATATGGCCATACATCTGTAGATAGCAATCTCAGAGTAACAAATACACATATGCCCACATGCACCGTTAATGGGGTTGAGAAGCCCCACACGCTATATGTCTTGTACGAATAGGCATCTCCCCACAGCCAAACACATGTGCCCTGCAATACACTACCAAGTACAGTCTACCTCCCACAAGACATGTAATATGTGGAAGCCATCAACATCCCCAGGATACAGATACACACACGCACATATATATATATATATATATATATATATATATATATATGTGTGTGTGTGTGTGTGTGTGACTACACATACACATACAGTAAGATACATATGTAGAAGGTGTAGACAACTATGCCTACAGTTAACACCTGAACAACTGGTCATTGTGTGGGCCCCCCATACAAATGTCAATTGTTGTCTGCAACCTATTACCCATAGAAAGGTCACAGGAAAGACACCACACACATGTTTGCAGAAATGGGAATCTTTTAATTGTGTACTATAACATTTCTATATACCATGTCATATAGCTGTTCAGATACTGGCAACCATATAAACAGAGTACTGCAACTGTGAAACAGTTACACTAATACAGTAGTTTGGAAAGGTTCACAACTGTTGCTTTCCAGGCCAAGCCCTTCATATTGTACAATAGTGAAGACAGACTGGGACACATGATACCAAACAATCAACAGTATGTACTGCAGGTGTGTAGTTCAGCAGCCTCTATCTACACACTCTGTACAAACTCAATAGGAGGTAAAGATGTTTTGTGATCAAATGGGTTGTAACTGGTACATAACAAGGCATAACTGACACCATCATGAGCACACTGACAAACAGAGCAGTCTGTATGGCAGGAGGTAGTAGGCTTGCAATACTCCAATTCATGTGAGTAATGTCAATATAGGTGAAGTATACAGTACTGTACATTCAGATACCTTGTGGCAGTTCACCCCTGATACCCCCACATTTTGTAACAGCCTAGGTTATTTATGGTGCTCCCCACCTACACTCAGTAATACAGACCCATATACCACTGTTACATACACTAGCCTCTGTAATGCATAAGGGCACACATGTTTGTGTAGGTGATGCTCACACATATATGGCCCTAGCCCACTGTATGTGTGGGGGATACAACAGCAGTGGACTAATGGCAGCAAAGGCAGTGTGATATACTCACAGCTTACTACAGAACAACCCCCAACAGCATGACATATGTTCAAAGTTTGGTATGTAGTTTGAGGACAAAGGCTGCAACACAGACACATATGTGGAATACTATTGCCATAAACTAAGCACGGTGCTGGTGTTACAGGATAGTCTGCAACATACTCTTAGTCATGGAATTGAGTTTAGACACAGAAATGGATGCAGCCATGTACTGATATCAAGCAACACACACACTGCCAGTGTAATATCTGACACAAGACCTGTGTGGTGGACGGACAACACATGATAGGCACACCTCTGTCCAGCAAGAGGATGGGCCCACAGTAGTGAGCTATGCAGACAGACTGCATTCCAAGGTACACTAGTATGTTCACACACACTCCCTGTAACACCAGTACTATGCAAATCATAACACAACTCTGCTCAAACTCTGTCTGAAGTTCCTGATCATCCTGCAAATATGTGGCTGCTCTGAGTGTGCAGGTTCTCCTGTAAGGGGTATTGCTACCTGCTGTCTGTAACACTGATGCCCACACTCAGGAAGGATGTCAATCACACAGGAAATGTAAAGGGACCACACCCACATGCTGTAGGGATTTATAGTGGGTGGTTGCCATGACAGTGGTAATTGGAAGTAGTACACATGTGTTATTGTATATATATATATATATATATATATATATATATATATATATATATATATATATATATATATATATATAGCTATCGGGATAAGTATATGTACATATATTTCCACCATATGTCCTGGATTTGGAGTGTAGCCCTACTCCAGCCCCTATAGTCACAAAGTCATAGTGCAAGGGGATGTCAGGTATGTATTGCAGGTATATTACTAGACTATTGCTACTGTCATTGGGATTGTTATCACAGACATGGTGTGTGTGTGGAAGGTGACATCTGCTTATAACATGTGTGCCATTGGCTACTGATAGACATCCTAAGGGAATCATTGTAAAGTACAGCTACTAGCATGTAATGCCCCTATGGAATGCAGCAGAGATATTGGCCAATATATGCGGAACTTCACACACACCCTGTACAGTCCAGAGGTTTACACATAATCCCTTAGTGCATAACATGTGTACCAGGCCTGACGATATGGATGTAGACAGCCATGTAGATGGGTAAAACACATAACAACTGCTAAATATTTACCACCATAGGTTTTGGATTCACACACTCCTGTCTGGCCTGACACATAATGACTGCTGGTACAGGGGTGCCATGAACACATACTACCCTCTAGATAGTGACATACATCTGTACAGCATCCCACTGCTCTGTCTGACATATATGACTTTTAAGGGAGGCCTGGCAGCAGTACATCTGGCAAGTATCTGCACATGACATCTCACTGGGTAAGTGCACTAAGCTGCTAGGCATGTAACAATGCACTGTGCAGGCTACAGACAGACTGGCTCAACACTGGCCTACATCTCCTATGGGAGGATGCACATGTACCTGCATATATAGTAGGCTCAACAGGCATGTCACAGTATAGGGTAAGATATACTTGTGTGAAAGTGCATAACCACAACCAATGTGAACACAGCCACAGCCACATATGGTAAGCTAGCATAATATTACAGTATATGGACTATCTGTTCTACACCATCCTCATATGTGCCACTCACAGAATGACCCTACATATACTGGGCTGCTACACAGTTTGGTCTGATGGCTGTCTGTGGTATGGGACATGTGTGTGCATGGACCTACAAGCATGTATGCCAAAATTGTACCATACAGTGGGGCAGCATGTAACATCACATAGAAGGGGAGCTAGAACAATGACATCTACCATAGTCTGTACACAGGCTAAAGTACATATTAACAATACACTCACTGCCAACATTCACAATCCCTACACAGACCTCAGTACTGTACAAACATCCAGAGAATGTCCAAGTTATGGCATGGAATATAAGCCCTACTGTACATGACATGTGTAGCAATCTGATATATCACTGGCTTGTTATCAGAGATGATGACACTATTAATGGTGTACAGCACTTATGCACCACTTCATGCACGGCATATGTACAAAGGTTGACAGAGGTGTGGCTGACAGCACATACACAGGGCCAGTACAGACATATTGCTGTGATAACCTCATAAATTTTCCATTGTAACGGGGTTTGTTGCAACATATATCCTGTGAGGTATCTGAAGTCAGTTACTGTCACTGCCTTCACCATCTACAGACTGCAATCCTCACACTACCTTCTGCATTCCACAGATAGATGCACCATGGCTAACACATGAAAACAAAGGCACAACACTGCCCAGTCTGCAGATGAATCTGCAGATGGGGATTCCTCATATACATGGAACTGACATGGCAGGTACTGTGACATGTACGACAGGCATATCCAGACAAACACTGTTAAACCAACATTATTCCAAATGCAGTTTAGCAGCACTTACAGTGTGTAGTCAGGTCAGGCACATCCCCTCCCGTTTGTTGCCCTCTTTCCACAGTGTATGTTGTTAGAAGTAAATCCCCAATTCCTCTGAGATGCTGTTTGCCAAACAACATATCTAGTTCCTGCTCACAGTGACTGAAAAGGCCCAACACCACCATGATGTTCCTAGGTATTGGAGTGTGTTTCCAAGCAATTGGCTATGGGAATGTTACCACAGCTGTTCCAAATGCAATTAGCTAGGGGAGGGCTGCAATTCGTGCAGAGGCCATCAGCTGATCATAAGTATCACTTAAAATACACATGCTGCTGCCTAAGCAAAGCAGGTGTGGGTCTCCACATCCACCAGAGAGGGAGTGGGGGAGGCAGACAGAGGCAAATATTTGTCAGGGAGGGGTGGGTGAGTAAAACAGAAGCATGTTTGTGTTACACACCTACCAGCACAGGGTACCAACCCCCCCCCCCAACTATGTAGTGCTATCATAGTTCGATTCAATTATTGGATCAGCCTCCTGCTGTGGAGCACTCAGAACATATATGTGATGGTGAATGACATCTGCAACAGGGATACAGTAGATATATGGTAGGTGACATACACATGCCTGTCTGCATGAACAGCTGCCAGTGTCAACACAGGGGCACTCACACAAGGACGCACACACATTGACACACTTGGCAGGGCAGGAGTGTAACTCATCACTAGTGGGATTGCCACAACACATCACAGTGCTGGTATCACATGCACCATATGGGTCATACGAAGGTCATATGGGCAAAGAGTATGAGAAGGTCTCAGACATCAGACAGCATGCTTCAGTATGTTTTGGGGGTTGTAGTGAATGTGGATATGGACATATGCACCATACAACACACACATGACCCCACAGGGTGCCATTTCTGACATGCATGGGTGCATGTCTGCACAGTTGTGTGGTGGTCAACTGTGCCAGCAGGCTGCACAAGGGTAGGTGATAGGTATACCTTGGCATCAGGCCACAAGACAATGATCTGCACTGTGGCTCAGGCTTGTAGTTTCTGTATTTGCCCACACAGGTGGGTATTGCATCCCCCATCCAGTCACCTGGGAGACTATTGTATTTGGCCAATGCTGTGCATCACTTGCCATGTATGTTTTCCTTAGTCCATAACATGGATGGTGTCTGGAGTGTCTGGCCCATGTTGTGAACACAGATTATCATCAGATATGCCAGTCTTGCCCACCTGTGGCAGGAGCTGGTAATGGGCAGCAGGTTTACCCTGCACCTACATTGATAGCATGCTAACAGCATTCCCTGATGTCAGTGTCATCTGTCCATGCAGGGTATGTTGTCAGGCATGGTATGTCCATTGTGAGTCACATGTGAAGGCACCACAGGTGGTGCATGTGTCCATTGCGGATCATGGTGGAGGTGCACTGTCTGCATGTACATGCATATTGGACAGATGGGCAGGGTGACATGGCCTCTGTAGCCCACTGCTATCACTGCATAGTTACTTTCAGTGGCCAATATGCAGTGTACTACCCACATATTGGCTGTTGCCTAGGCATGTGTGTGTGTATGACACATTGGTTGAGTGTATGCTCTGGGTAATAGTGGGGTTGCTAACTGTGATTGGCTGGCCTTGATGTCACATATATGGGTATGGCTTTGCACCCCAGCCTCTCAGCTAATTTACATCTGTTATCCCTGTATGGTTGAAAATGTGATATATATAGTAGGGCCACCATAAAAGAAATAAGCAAAATCCCCTACACATTGCCCACAGGTGTCACACACTAACAACGTAGGATATGAGTTACAAACATACACACACACCTCATGTCTGGTAGTAGAGCTCCTACCTAACCAGTTTATTACATTACAGCACTAGGCAGTTATAGTACGCACCACAGAAATTGCTGGCATGCTTTTTTCCCAAAGGTGTATTTCACAATAAATGGCATCAGCAGGATTACCAAAGTAGGGCATTTCAACTGTACTGCGAGTGACTAGCCTAAACTGCATTGTTCCCTACACAGACAGTGATACACACACAAAACATCCACAACTGACATGTGTGGATATAGAACCCCTATCAGAGATCTATAGCACACTATAGCATAAAGCTGTTATAGGATGCACCACAGGGCTTACTAGAGAAGCCCTTCCCCAAAGGTGTATTTCACAATGAATGACATCAGCAGGATTACCAAAGTAGGTCATTTCAACTGTACTGCGAGTGACTAGCATAAAATGCATTGCTCCCTACACAGACAGTGAGACACACACAAAACATCTGCAACTGACTTGTGTGGGTATAGAACCCATACCAAAGAACTATATTACACTGCAGCATGTAGCTGTTATAGGACACACCACAGGGCTTACTAGAGAAGCTGTTCCCCAAAGGTGTATTTCACAATGAATGACATCAGCAGGATTACCAAAGTTGGGCATTTCAACTCTACTAGCCTAAAATGCATTGCTCCCTACACAGACAGTGAGACACGCACAAAATATCTACAACTGACATGTGTGTGCCTAGAACCCCTGACTAGGGTCTATATCACACTACAGCATGAAGCTGTTATAGGACACAGCACAGGGATTATTAGAGAAATCTTTCCCCAAAAGTGTATTTCACAATGAGTGACATCAGCAGGATTACCAAAGTAGGGCATTTCAACTGTACTGCGAGTGACTACCCTAAAATGCATTGCCCCCTACACAGACAGTGAGACACACACAAAACATCCACAACTGACATGTGTGCATATAGAACCCCTGACTGAGGTCTATATCACACTACAGCATAGAGCTGTTATAGGACACACCACAGGGATTACTAAAGAGCTTTCTCCTCAAAGTTGTATTTCACAATGAATGACATCAGCAGGATTGCCAAAGTAGGGCATTTGAAATGTACTGCAAGTGAGTAGTCTATAATGCATTGCTCCCTACACAGACATTGAAACACACACAAAACATCCCAAACTGTCAGGGGTGGAGATGGAACCCTACCACAGTTCTAATTCACTCTACAGTAATACATAGTTACAGGACGTGCTACAGAGATTACTAAACTACAATCTTCCCAGAGGTGTATTTCTAGGTGGGTGGGTGACATCAGCAGCCTTGTCAAAGTTGAGTATATGAATTCTAAGGAGTGCAAGTACCCTAAAAAGCATTGTTCTCTACTCAGTCAGACACCACAGACACACAGGTTAAGACACAGTTGCCAAGTCTGGGGTTGGGACATCTACCTAACTACATTATCACACTACAGTAGTACGCAGTTACAGGACATGCTATGGAGATAACTGGGCTACACTCTTCCCAGAGGTGTATTTCTAGGTGAGTGACATCAGCAGTCTTGCCAGAGCTGAGTATATGAATTGTACGGAGTGTGAGAAGCCTAAAATGCATTGCTCTTTATTCAGTCAGACACACACAGTCTCCAAATCTGGGGTTTGAACACCTACCTAACTACTTTATCACACTATAGCAGTGCACAGTTACAGGACATTCTATGGAGATTACTGTGTTATGATTGTCCCAGAGGTGTACTTCTAGGTGAGTGATGTCAGCAGCCTTGCCAACATTGAGTGTATAATTTGAACGGAGTGGGAGTAGCCTAAAAAGCATTGCCCTCTACACAGTCAGACACACAGTTGCTAAGTCTGGGATTAGAACACCTATCTAACTACTTTATCTCACTTCAGCAGTACATAGTTACAGGATACAATATGGATATTACTGGGCTATAAACTTCTCAGAGGTGTATTTCTAGGTGAGTGACATCAGTAGCTTTGCCAAAATTGAGTATATGAATTGTACGGAGTGTGAGTAGCCTAAAAAGCATTGCTCTCTACTCAGTCAGACACACACACACACTTGCAAGGTCTGGGGTTAAAACACCTACCTAACTACATTATCACACTACAGCAGTACGCAGTTAAAGAATATGCTACAGAGATTACTGGGCTATGACTTTCCCAGAGGTGTATTTCTAGGTGAGTGACATCAGCAGCCTTGCCAAAGTTGAGTATATGACTTGTACAGAGTGTGAGTACCCCAAAAACATATCTCTCTACACAGTCAAAGACAGACAGACACGCACACAAACTCACACAGTTGCCAAGTCTGGGGTTAGAACTATTACTTAACTAGTTTATCACTACAGCAGTACACAGTTATGGGACACACCATGGAAATAACTGAGCTACAGCTCTCCCAAAGGTGTATTTCACATTGGATGACCTCAGCAGGCTTGTCATAATACTGCTATGGGGAGGGCAGTGTGTGCATGGGCCATAATCCATTCATGTAGGGGTTAACATGCCACATGCGAGCACACACAGGGTCATATGTCACGGGCATGTGTATACAGCTATTAGATGATTACTTCCTTGTACAGTCATGTTGCACAGCTGGCATGTGCACTACATAGTCTGTCATGCTGTCAGATACTGGTGACTAGTATCTGCAGTGAATGATATTTGCACATCATGTGTTTGGGGCCCTTTGGTTGTGTGCTGGGTGGAAGAGGCCCGGATGTCTCCTTGTCATGGTCATCCTCTTCCATACATCTATATCCATCTACCTTTGGCTTATTATAGTGTGTTGTCCTTACATATATGTTTGTATTCCTATCCACTGTGTGTGTGTGCAAGGCAGGAGTGGTGCATACTGACATGTGTCTGCACTAAGTACTGCAACTACCAGATATTTCTGGTCCACTGGTGTCTGTAGACATGGCCTTCATGCATTTAGGTGTGTGAGCATGCCCAGTATGACCTTTCAGTATGTTGCTGACTGTCATTGCCTTCATTCCTCTAAGTGTGTGAGCATGCCCAGTATGGCCATCTGTACTGCATGTGTGGATCAAGTCCAGGTAGTTTGTACTGCAGTGCTGACCTTTGTGTTGTACACTGACAGGTAGCATGCTGTGTCTGCAGGGTTACCATCGGTCATTTGTCATTGACTGTTGCTACATTTCTTCATAGCAGGGGGGAGACGACTATTTCTACATTTCTACTCAGGAGTGGGGGGCACACTTGACTTTTACTATAAGTGTACATAGGATGGGGGTGCAAACCTGACAGTTGTACACATTTGCATGGACTGTACTGGTATGTTGGGTACTCCATTTCAGTCTGTAGTTTTACTTATCGTGCTGGCTAGAGGCATACCAGTGTACTACAGATCTTAGCTTTAACTACCTACATATTAGTTTCTGACTTCCTAGCCTTCGCAACTTATATCCAACTGCCTGCCCTGCTATAGTCTGTCTGTGTAGGCCTGGGGGAGGGGTTACCCATGGGGCTCATTCAGAGGCCATAGTACAGCATTTGTTTGTGTTTGTGTACACCTATCCTGCTGGCTGTAACTGTTGTTGGGTATGTGACCCCCCCAACTGGCATGTGTGAGTCACTTACCTTGTGGGTGTCCCAGTATTGAGGGTGGTGCTGCAGGGCTGCCTATGTTGGATGCACATAGTACACTCCCTATACATGGTTGAGCACAGGTAGTGTCATGTTGGCATCCCTTTTACTGTATGTGAGAGTCAGAGAGAGGAGTCATTCCATGGGTCCCTACTAGTCAGTGCATGTGCTATGTCTTGCTCTTTGCCAAGGCCAGGGCATACTGGGCATGCCTCCTTCTACCTACTGGGGCAGGCTCAGGTTGTTCCTCCTCTGAGTCACTCTGCCTGTGCAAGCCTTGGCAATGGTGGGGTCTGTGTGGCCCTGCCCCGTGCTGTTCCTGCTGCAGCTGTTTCCGCAGGATCATATTTGTAGCATGACACATACAAGGACAATAGGGGTACATGTAGTTGGTGAGTACTGCAAGGCTTCACCAGATGCATCCAGGCACCGGAACCATGACTTGAGCATCCCAAACACATGCTCTATTATGATTCGTGTTTGTGAGTGTGCCTCATTATGGAGTTCTTGTTCAGGTGTGTGTGCATTTCTGATGGATGTCATCAGCCATGGCTCCAGTGCGTATCCAGCATCCCCTACTAGGTGACCATGTGGGATGTCCCCATTGGCAAATGTCTTGTACAGCTGCGTCAGATGCCATATGTGGGAATCATGGTAGCTTCCAGGGCAGTCGGCACACACATTCATTATTATGCCCTGGGCATCACACACACCCTGGAAGTTGATGGAGGGGAAGCCCTTGCGGTTGATGTAGACCCAACCCCGCTTACCAGGTGGTGCTTTGATGCATATGTGTGTACAGTCTATTGCACCCACTACCTCAGGGTATTCTGCTATTTGGTGGAAGAAACACATATTGCAGACCAACGCCTCACGGGTGATGGGGAAATATATGTGCTCACCAACATGTGCTGACATGGCATCCAGGAACTGGTGGAGTACACTGGATGCTGATGCCTGTGAAATCCCCATCATATCCCCAGTTGGCCTTTGCAAGGTTCCTGTAGCTAGTATTCTTAGGCCTACACATACCTTGGTATCCACTGGGATGAGTTCCCCTCTGTTAGTTCTGTGTGTGATGTGTGGCCAGCACAGCTCAACCATTTGCTGTAGGAGGTCCCTATCCAACCTATAGTGCTCCACTATCTCCAGCTCATGTAGTCCTTGGTAGGTTACCCTGGGTCTGTACACTCTTCTCCATCTCCTCACTGTGGGTTGCTCAGCAGCTTTCACATCCTCACCACCCTCAGCCTTTTGCACATGCTCATTTATGATAGCAAAAGCAGCCCCTAACATTTTTTCTCTTGCTTTCATTTTGTAAAACTTCCCCATTCGTATACACCGGTGGTGCAGACAATTTGGAAAAATCAAGGGGGGAGGCTGTTTGCATAGTTTATAGTGATGTGCTGGTCTGGGCTGGTCTGCTGCCTGTGCAATTGGCTGATTCTGATACATTTCACCTGTCAGCTAAGCTAGTTCTCCTTGATTACCTTCCTACTGCTGATTTCCCTTCACATGGCCTTCCTGTTTAAGCCCGTGTGCGCACTGCACAAATGGACTGCTCAGATGTGCACAGAGCTGCTATTTCCTGATTTAACTTCTTTTTTCTTCCTGTAAGACCTGGTGCACGGCACGCACCCCTGCCTTCACTTTGTAAAGAGTGCTAGGCAGGTTTAGACACACCCCTAGCTTGGCTGTGCTAAGCTAGGAGCAATCCCGAGTCACAAGGCTCCAATCCACTGACAGTATGCCTGACACACACACCCATGATGTCACCTATATCCTAGTCTTGCACCTAGCTGTTTATAGTCTTACACTCTTGAGACCTGCCTCACATCCTAGGGAAAACTGGGATTCACTATAATTTGCATAGGATTGCCTGCTAATGCATAGTTACATGTCCCACACTGAGCCTCCCCTCTTAGCAACCATTACTCACTGGCCAGGTTGTCTTCTGTCTGCCACTGACTTGCATGACAAAATACTGCTTTTAGTTAGAATGCTTATTTTAGGTTTATTTTATAATTTTCCCCCTGATTCCCATTTGCGCGCAACTGCCCTATGCTTAAACAGGTGAGATCAGCAAAAAAAACTAAAAGTTTTTTTTTTTTTTTTAAACATTTTGCAATGGCACTGGCCTTCTACTTGGCCATTGGCATGCTTCCTCAATAATATGCAGCTTTTATTTGGAGCTATCATAGCGCCATTTTGTAGTTTGCAGAAATGTACTTGGTTACTAACTGGGTACATTTCTGCAGACTGCACTTGTCCTGAACTGACAGCTGCCAGCTTGCTGGATCACAAATTACCCTCATTTGCATAGTTTTCACCTGCAAATGAGGGTAATTTACATACAGGAGCTTGGTCCGAGCAGGATTAGTCCAAGAACTCACATGCACGTCCCGGGAGCTCGTTCCTCGATCGCACATCAGCCATATTGCTAAAAATAGCTCTTAGACTAATTTTGCACACTCTAAAGGGCTTTGTTAATCCAGGGTATTGTTCTCAAACAAAGGATTATAGTTCTTTCTTCCTTCCTGACACATTTCTCATACCATAAGTCGGACACTTCCACTCAAAACAATTATGTAAATTCAGTCTGTTACAGCATCATCTGAATGCCACAGGGATTTCTAATTGTATAAAGCTGCTAGACTTTATTTATTTATTTATTTATTTATTGCCTATTTAAAGCATTACTTACAAATAGGTATGACTGCAACATAACATTATTATTATTATTGTTATTATTATTATTATTATGCATTTATTTATTTATTTTGGGGGATTCCCTATATTTCACCACATTCTAGTCTTTTAAGGTTACAGATTTCTCCATGGCAGAATGGTGCAGTTACTTATTTGAATACAGTTTCCTTATGATTCCCTCTATCAACACTATATGTGACTGGTGGCGGGGTTGGGGGG
Source organism: Protopterus annectens (assembly GCF_019279795.1). NCBI lineage: Eukaryota > Metazoa > Chordata > Ceratodontiformes > Protopteridae > Protopterus > Protopterus annectens. The sequence goes on along the minus strand of NC_056736.1, from coordinate 242,124,348 downwards.
CATCTAAGGATATAGATTGTAGAATGTCTCACATTTTAAACAGGAGAAAAAGAGCTAAAACTATGGAATGGATGAGTAACACAGCCTGGCAATTCAGGAGAAATGGCCTTCCCACCACATCAAATCACATAATTCACTTTCACTGACAAAAGTATGAGTCTGTATCCTGTCCATGTTTAAATTATTTGGGGAAATATTCAGTTTAATTGGAGAATAAGAAATCTATATGGCTGTAACAGTTATATTATTAACACCACATAAAAATGATGTATGACTTGATGTTTCTGACATCTCCTGGGGCATGGATATTAAAGCATTATAGCAGTGAAAGAGACACAGTACTCTAAGAATCATTACTGGATACAAATTATATAACAGGTAAAATGGACAAAAAAAAGAAAAGAAAAGGTAGGATTTGTATGGAATTGTGAGAAAAAAGCACCAGAGACCAAGAGCAACTGAATTTGATATTAAGGATTATGAGTTTCAATGGAGAGAGAATACAAGTTATGCCAGCTAAGCTGAGTATATGCAATAACCATCATATAATGATGAATATGATACAGTGTTATTCCAGGAAAGGCTATTTCATTTAGATGGCCAGAATATTCCAGAAACAACTGTTTTAAGTACACTTACCTATGGTAGGTGCGCACACAAGCGTGTGTGTCTTTGTGTGTGTGTGTGTGTGTGTGTGTGTGTGTGTGTGTGTGTGTGTGTGTGTATGTATGTGGCTGGGGAGACTCACCTGATGAACACTGGCAACAATGCTTAATTCATTATTCACTGCCATAAATGTATCACATAAAAGACAGATTACAGTTAAAGGATTCCACTATGAATCATAAAGCATAACAAAAAGCTCATCTATACTGTATGTGTATCTCATACCACAAGTGTTTTTGTTCACTTCATACATTATCAAAACAAAAAAAAAAAAAAAAAAAGAAGTCACAAATATTGAAACTTCTGAATGTAGGGTGGCAGGACCAATTCCTTTGCCCCATTTTCATTGATGTTCTGTGATTAAATTTTTTTCTGTTTCATATTCTGTGATAACAACAAAAAGCATGGGTAAAATATGGTGTAGGCATATATATCTATATCTATATTGAAAAAAAAAAAAAAAATATATATATATATATATATATATATATATCGGTCTCTCTATGTATACATACACATACACACATATATATCTATATTTGGATCTACCTGACTACATCGACAGGTCATAACAGTGACAACGACTCAGAAGATTGACAAGTCAGAAGACCAACGGAGGAAAACACCGATGCTGAGAACACTGAGATGGGGAAAGGATGTGTAAGTAAGGTAAGTGTGCGATGTTGACAGTCTGTAGGGATAGGGGTGGGATAAGTGAGTTAGGGTTAGGGCACGGGTTAGGTAAGGGTGCAGTAGTGATATTTTTTGGGTTGGGGCGGGTTAAGTGAGTTAGGGTTAGGGTTAGGTGAGTGTGCGATAGTGCGGACCTTAGGGTTAGGGTTTGTTAGGGTTGTAGATAGTTGTGTATGTAGGTTAGTGCTGGTTTGTAAGGATTTTGGTGTGCTTGTGTTGTGTGTGTGGGTTTTGGACAGGGATTTGTTTTGTTTGTTGTTATGATGTGTCGAGTGTATGGGGTGTCGTGTTTGTCAACTGTCGATTATGTGGTGTCGGTGAAGTTGGTGTCGGTGTTATGCACTGTCGATGTAGTCAGGTAGATCCCTATATTTCTATATGTATAGCTATATATATATATATATATATATATATATAAAGATATATATATATATCTACACACACACACACACACACACACACACACACACACACACACACACACACACACACACACACACACCATATAATCATAAATTTACATGGTCAAATGTTAAAACATTGTGATGCTTTGTGAAGATTGCAGTTTGTATGCTATATTGTGATGTAGAACCATACTGCTTACCTGACAGGCATTCATTTCTTTGAATAAACTCTAGTGTTTGATTATGTCAGTTTTTTCTAGAATTGTAGGCAAGTTGGCAGATGGAAGCTTGGCTACATTCTCTTGCAATGCTGAAATTTTAATCATGTTTGTAGTTGTTTTGCAAACACTTCTGCACCTTTTTTTTGGGGGGGGGTTGGATTTTTTTTAACTTATTTTTTTAAAGTAAACAGGGAAGATATTGTATTATTTTGTGGAAAACGATTGTGGGAATAACTGAAGAATGCATGTTAAAGTAGATGTTTGTTGTTTGAGAGGTACGGAGATATCAATTTCTGTAGCATTATTCATGGGGGGGGGGTAAATTTGCTGCAGTCCTTGATTTAATGATATTTTAGTAGATTTAAGTGATTTTATTTGTTTACAGATTTTTGGGGGATTGTCTTGATCTGACAAATGATGATTACTGAAGCACTGTGCATTAGCTGCACACGCTAGAATTTTCCTATCATGTTTTATCTGCTGTTAAATGTGTAGCTATTGTTTTCCAAGATTTCCATGCTTCATTCCTATTCTTAATGAATATACATTAATTAGCTGTAATCCAAGGGACATGGTTACATCTGACCGTAGAAAAAGTCTGTCCAGTAATGGTACAAGCAGTTTACAGATAGTTGACAAGGTCAAAGCTGAATCTGTACATATGATTCATCTAGTAAAAGACTGTAAAAGAGCTTATCATTTATTTTATTCAGATTAGGTCTAATTCCTCAGTACATCAATACGAAAGGCTTTTGCAGGGAAACTGTGTGTGGCATTCTAAAATGACTCCATTGTAAGTCTTGTCCACAAAGTCGCTTTATGAAAGAGTATCTTCCTATACCCTACAGTAAACATTTCAGGGCCCTACACCCAGTCTTGCTTAAGGATATAATGAATTATCTCACAGTGTTTGAAAATTTATCAAGTTACCCTGTATGCAAGGAAACAAACCTCTTACAACTTCATTTTTTGTAAACAATGTCACACAGTAGCTTGCATCCTGTTGTGTGATCTCACAAATCATGGTCTGGCAACCTTAACTTGCCATTTTCGTAAGACTTTTTTGACAAAACAGATGGACATTGGGTCAAAGGATGTCAGGCAGGCTCCATATTTGTAGAGAATCCAATGTGATTTTGTTGCTTATGTTAACTTCTTTCATTAAGTCTATCATTTCCCGATGCATAACTAGGGAGCATGTCTGTCTAATCCAAGTTTCATCAAAATGTTACACGGCCCTTTACTTTAATGCTCTCTACCTTACACGTAAGAGCTTTTCAAAAACATAAACTGAAGGTTTTGGTATACAGAGAACACTTTAGTCAACCTAGTCTAGTTTAACTCACACTGTGCTCTAGCTGCATTTGTTAATTAATTTGTATTCCTCCATTTCATTAGAGTAGTCTTTATATTTCTATTATATTAAGCTGAATTCTAGCACTGTTGCAGTATCCACTGTTTGCAGGCATAGTGTTCCATGTACCTACAGCATTGCAAAAGATAGAACAGTTTCCTGACATACCCACCTAGGTCAGTGTCGCTATAAACTGTATCACACTGATCACATAATTTCTTTCCATAGTACTTTTTCCTTCCTGATTCATTGAAAACACATGTATGCTATATTACCCCAATCAATCATTCTTTCCATGGGTGTATGGCTTTTTATAATCTTCCTTTAACCACCTTTATAGCCCTTCTCAAAAGAGCTTTAATTTTACTTTTGTCTTCATGAGTGCCTGGTATACCGCATGTATCTTTGCACCTATTAATAGTAGAATAAATTGTGCCCTTTTTATATACTTGTAAAGTTTCTAAATGTAAAGTTCAGTATCCCACTATCATGATTTTTTCCACTTTGGTGTCACACTCCATTGTTTTTCTTGCCTTGGATTGAAAAGAAACATTATTTTACATTTTCCCTCATTAAATACACCAAGCAATGCATTAGCCCATTTCTACAGGTTATCCATATCTGCTTTTGCCTTACCTATAGCTAAATGGGTATCTAATCTAGTAGAATCCCAGTGTCATCTGCAGGGACATGTTCATCTTCAGCAATTCTGCAATACCACTTACATAAATTTAAAAACAGAAAACAGAGGCAATATAGATCAGTGGGTAATTAGAATTCCCTCATTCACAATCAATTTATGTGATCATTCATGCAGCCATGTTTTATACACAGGCTACTCCTTTTCCAGCAACTTGAATATTTTGTAATTTCAGTGCCATTTTTCTGTGTACCACCCTGTCAAATACCTTGTTGACATCTATATTAGCCACTTCTGCAGCACTTTTCACTTTTACTATGTCAATCCCTCAAAAATGACTACTCGCCTTTCCAGATATGATCACTGCATAATTAATTCACATCAATCATGGTTACTATCCTCCAGATATTTTACAGCACTTATTTCTCAGAGGGCATTCTGTTATTTTAACTACCACACATATGACATGCCTAACTCTAGCCCACTGCAAGTCTAAAGAATCTGGTAGTTCAAAGGAAATACAGCATCCTTTAATGGCATGTAAAACAGTTGCTTCATTAGTTTTATTAATCCTTTATTTGTCTAACGATTCAGAAATAAATCTCATTATCATATTACTTTGCTGACTGTCATTCATTACAGAATATTTCTTCAGTTCATTTTTAATGAACACCTTTAAACATAGTGCATTCTTATTTTCTGGTACTGTTCCTTTTTTGTGAGGATTGGGTAGAAGAATTCCTTCACTATATATCTATAAAGTTGCATTTCTTGCAGAGTTTTTCCTACCATTATTTATGCACATATAAATGTCAAGCATCTCCCTAAAAGCAATTACTATTTTGTCTTTAGTAAGGGTCATTATTTGTTTGATTGCTTTAATTTTTTTTTTCATTTTATCTGTGTCATTTTTTTGAATTTTGTTATATTTTTGAACATCTCTGTGCTTCTTCATTCTTCTTTCTGTACCAGCATTTTTGAAGAATTATTTTTCCTTTTTTTTTCAACTTTGCTTTTCTGAAAGATATCATGAAGGAATATGTTAACTGTCAACACTGCCCACACAATTCTGCTTCTAGTCATTGTTTTTATTTTATAATTCTATAGTTAGTCATTGTCTCTTATTCTCAGAATTGATTACCTTATTCACTAGTGTAAATGGGGCTTACTACTAGTAGGTAATAGTAAAGTGGCTCAGCTTGCAACATGTCAATGACAGCTGGACAAGCTGCACCTTGTCAATTGTGGTTTCTCATAAAAAGTCATTGTGAGCACTGTTTCTATTTGACCAGGAAGTTTGTATATTCAAAGCCTCCTCATAATCATCAACCCCCCTTTTCCCATTTTCTACATGGGGTTGTAAATGCCAAATCAAACGTTGCCACCTCTCTCAATTCAGTGTGTCTCTCCTACCTGCTTTGACAGTTATATTTGACTGTTGCAGGTCTACTCACACAATCCACTCATTTCTCTCCTCTTTCCTTCTTCCTGTTTCTCCCAAATTTTCTTCACCAAATGACTTCTGCTTTCCTGCACATGTGCACAAATCACCACAGTCCACACTCTTTGACCTTTTCTGGATATGGAGTTACACTGACTTCTGCTCTGATGTCATCATTTCTTTCTGCTCTGATGTCATCATTCTACCCTAGCCTAGCCAAGAATTTAGCCCATGTTGCAACAAGTCAGCACCCTATGACACTGTCCAGGAGGGACATAGGTGGAATCCCAGGGGGTGTATTTTCTGTTCCCCATCCAGTTATCTAGGTTACGCTTAAAAAGGTTTAATGAGGTACTCTGCATTACGTGGAGAGTGAGTCCATTCCACAAAAGGGGGAGTTGCTGCGACACAAATCTGCCCTGGCAACAAGTCCTATTGATGTCACAGACCAGGTTGAGTTCTTGTGTGTGGGTTACTTGAGTGGAGCTTGACTTGCGGATATGCGGCAGTCCCATTAGGGTGGGGTCTGAGATTGCTTTGTATGCCAGACAGAGGTCACCTCTGAGGAATCTGTAGGAGACTGAGCAGAGGGACAGGGCTTTTAGCCTATCTGTGTAGGGTAGATGTTTGAGGCTCTGGGTTCTCTGGGTGAGGAATCTTTGTGTTCTATCCAGATACTGCATGTGCATTGTAAGGTACATGCCAAAAGGGGCATTGTATTCAATAATCAGTCTTGTAAGAGAAGAATACAGGGATGTTATGACCACCTTGTCCCTGGATGAGATACCCTTACTAATGAGGTGGGCCTAGTAGAATGATTTCCATACAATGGATGCAATATGGTCATCAACAGTCAGATTGCTGTCACCCTGGTTACCCAAGTCACGTACGACTGATTGCATGCTTTGTGCCTTATTATCAATGTGATAATTTGTGGGGATGTCAACTCCCAAAAACGGATGATAGGTTCATAGGTAGGTACTGGGCTATCTGCCCCAAGGCATATATTAGCCCAGCCATGTTGTGCGGTTTTCACTGCCCCTTTGGTTAGTTCCCTAGGCCCTTGATCTAGCAGCTAGTACCCTTGGCCCCTATCTAATAGAGCTGTTGGTATGATCCCTGGTGTGACCTTCTGTTACCCATCCACTCTTCAAGGTTCCTCTTGAAGAGTGATAGTGAGGAGCTCTGTCTTATGTAGATCGGGACCTTGTTCCATAACAAGGGAAGTCTTTGCGAAGGGAATCTATCCCTTCAGCATGTTCTATTCATTGTTGTGCTGAGGTTTATATCCCTAGAGCATGTAGCTCGAGTAGATTTGGTTTTGATAAGATGGAGCATGTTCAACAGTTCTGGGTTGGACATGGCTCTGTATGTTAGACAGAGATCGCCTCTGAGAAGGCGGTATGCAACAGAGAAAAAATTTAGTTTTTTCAATCGTGCTGCATAGGGCAACTGTTTGAGGCCAGTAATCCTCTTAGTGAGGTACCTCTGTGGTCTCTCCAGCTGCCGGAGATGCCTAACCAGGCACATTCCAATCGGTGCATTGTACTCAATAATGGGTCTGATGAGTGAAGAGTAGAGGGGCACCACTACATCCTTAGATCTTGATGCGAACCCTTTCGTGATCAGATGAGTCACATAGAAGGATTTTCTAACCACCTTGGCAACATGGTTATGAAAGGAAAGTGGACTATCTTCTTGAGTCCCTGGATCCCTTATTACTTCTTCAGATTTCAGGGGGTTACCTCCTATGTGGTAGTTCGCGGGTACTCTGTTTTTTTCCAAAGGGGATTACTATGTATTTTTTAGCATTTAGCTTGAGACCATGGCTTTGACACCATGCATCAGTCTCATTAAGGCCCTTCTGGAGGATATCCATGTCAGCCGGAGACTCTATTATAGCACCCAGTTTGCAGTCATTGGCAAACTTGGTCAGCCACAACCCTTCAGTGCTTGCCTGTCCTTCTGAGAAGTATATGCCAAACAGGAGGGGCCCCAGGACAGAGCCCTGAGGCATACTGCTTGTTACTGGTCTGGATTTGGACATAGATCCTACTACTCTTACTTTGTGGGATCTGTCTGAGAGCCAGTTTGCGATCCATCTTGTTCAGTAAGGGTTTATGTCCAGGTTGGTGAGTTTATCAATAATACCTGAATGGGGAATGGTGTCAAATGCTTTAGCAAGGTCAAGGTAAGCCGTGTGTACCTCCTTTCCCTTATCTATAACCTGAGTAATGGTCTGAAAGAAGTCCACCAGATTCAGGAGGCATGACCTGCCTGTGATGAAGCCAAACTGTGTGGGGTCAAGTGTTTGGAGGTTCCCAATCTCTCCATTTATGAGTTCCATAATGATTCGCTCCATTGCCTTACAGATCAGACTGGTCAGTCTTATTGGTTGGTAGTTCACAGGGTCGGTTGTGGGCCCACCCTTGTGCAGCAGAACCACCAGTGCCGTGTGCCATTCTATGGGCACATATCCTGTTGTGAGGCTGAGACTAAAGAAAGTATTCAGATGCGGGGTTAATTCATTTTGGAGCTCTCGTATGACACAGCCCGGGACACCATCTGGTTCCATGGAGGCAGTGTTTTTAGCTTTAGATAGAGCCTTATTAACCAACATATCAGTAATAATTGGAGTAACACAATCCCCTGGAATAGTAATAGGCCCTGTAGGTGGTGAGGGGAGGGAGAAATTTGCACTGAACCTATCAGCCAAGATGTTGGCAATGTGAGTGGGGTCAGTGTATTTTGTTCCATTTTGTACTAGCTCAGAACAGACCTGAGTGTTGCCATTTAGGTTTTTGATGTAACCATAGAAGGCTTATGGTTATCCTTGGCATCCTTGGCAACTTTCTTTTCAAAACTGGCTTTAGTTGACTTGATGAGGGCCCTGCATTTCTTACTAATGCTGATCAGGGATGATTTTTCTACTTGAGATTTGACCTTTTTTTGTATAAATATCCTCCTTTTATCGTATAGTTTGCTTATGGCCGGGGTCCACCAGACTGGTTTCTTCTTGCTTGAGGAAGGAGTTTTGGTTTTATTTGGGATAGCATGGTCCATGCAATCCTGAAGATGTATATAAAGTGTCTTGGTGTAGGATTCTGCATCCTGGATATCATTATCCTTCTGCAAGGGAATAGTGAAGCTTTCCACTTCTGACGCAAGTAGTTTGAATTTGCTTTGGAAAGGTTTTTTACGATGGTTTCTTTGACTGGGGGAGGTGGAGGGGTGAGGAGGTCCAGGGTTATCAGTTTGTGGTCTGATCTGACCAGAGAGGGAGTGATAACTGGTGTGGTAAATTGGGCGCCCATATTTGTGATGACTAAATCCAATATGTTGTCCCTTTTAGTGGTACAACATACCAGTTGTTCAAGGGCATTTGAATTTATAAATTCTATGAACTGCTGGGCATAGGAGTTAGAACTTTGGTAGTTTGCCCAATCTATACCAGGGTAGTTGAAATCACCCAAAATTATGGTGTTGGGTAGGACCTTTATATTTTCCAATGTCTCAAGGAATGCTGAGTGAGCATCTTGGGACATGGTGGGTGATCAATTACAGGCTACGACTTGAAATGTGGTTTTGCCTGCTGATAGTTGCGTATAGATCATCTCTGGGGCATCATGCTGTGCCACTAACCTGGAGATGTGGGTATCCTTGATAAATATGGATACACCTCCGCCCTTTGTACTGCGATCCGGTGACTGAGGTTGGAATGTATGATATGAATTGTAACCTGGTAATGCTGGGGTGTTCTCTGGAGCCTTGAACCAGGTTTCCATCACTGCACAAACATCGATTTTTTTTCCATACTGAGGAGTGCCTCGAGTGTGTGCATTTTGAGGTTGAGACTTCTGGCATTGAGTAGCATTACCCTTAGTTTTTGGTTACCTGCGCTGGTTATGGTGGTTGGTTTGCCCTTTGAGCCTTGCCTAAAAAAGGCACTATGGGGACGGCAAGAGCCTTGGCCAGTATTCGAAAGCCTAGGCATGACAGGTGCAAACCATTTCTGGTGAAACAGCGAGGCTTGTCTATCATGTCATCCCAGGCAGACAGACTGGATCCCCTTAGAATGACACCAGAAGCTTAGCCAATTGTTGAAATTGATCATTTTGTCTTTGTATTGTGGTATCATTCTAGGTAAAGGTAGTATGCTACTCAATGTCAGGGTCATACCAGCTTGTGCTACATGATCATAGAGCTCCTCAATGTCTCTTTTCATGTAGTCCAGGGAGGTATGTCTTAGATCATTCACACCAACATGTACAATGACAGCGTCATACTTGCACTTGTTCTGGATTGACCTAAGTGCCTGTGTTATGTGGCAGACCTTATCACCCAACAGGCATCTGACAGTAACCTTCTCCTTCAGCCTGGTGAGTGGAACATCTGTGTGTCTTACTATAGAGTCTCCTATTACTAGCATGTTGGGTATGGTGTTTTGCCTTAGGGGGTGTCATGAGGCACACTACTGAGGTGAATTATGTGTTTTCTGGCTTGTGTTTGGAGGTGCAGGTTGCTTGCTTGTCTACTTTGGAGAGCACTGTTTCTTTTTCAGATTGGTACCTAGTGCCTTTGAATATGTTTTTGTGTATTTATGTGTATGTTTTGCTGGTGCTTGTTTTGTAGATCCATGTGTGACTGGTGGTGTGATGCTAGTGTGTCTCTTCTCCTCTTGACTGTCTGTTACAGTCATGGGTTGAGAGCGCTTAGCCTCCAGTCTGGCTATGTATTTGCATCTCTCACAAGTGTTTGTGTCTAGAGGTAAGAGGAGAGGCATTTTTTAGCATTCAGTTTGAGACCATGTTTCTGGCAACAGTCATTTGTTTGGGTGAGACCCTCTTGAAGGATGTCCACATCACTACTGGAATTGATGACAGCACCCAGCTTGCAGCTATCTGCAAACTTGGTTAGCCTTATCCCACTAGATTTGGCCTTCACCTCTGAGAAGTATATCCCAAACAGCAGAGACCCCAAGACCAATCCCTGGGGTACACTGCTTGTTACAGACCTACTACTTGAGGTGGTTTCCCCTATTTTGATTAGGTGGGTTCTATCAGTAAGCCAATTTGCTACCCATCTGGTAACATATGGATTGATGCTTAGTTGAGAGAGTTTATCTATTATACCTGAGTGGGGAATAGTATCAAAGGCCTAGGCCAGGTCAAGGTAGGCAGTGTGTACTGTCTTACCTTCGTCTTTGGCCTTGGTGACTGTTTCAAAGAAGTCGACCAAATTTAACAGGCATGACCACCCCTTGACAAAACCAAACTGTGTGGGATCAAGTCTCTGGAAGTTGCCAATGTCCTTGTTAATGTGGCCCATGATAATCTGCTCCATGGCTTTGCAGATCAGGATAGTTAGGCTGATGGGTCTATAATTTCCTGGATCAGTGGACACTCCACCATTGTGCAAAGGGATGACAGCAGCTTTCCTCCACTCAGCTGGGATGAAGTTGGTACTCAGGCTTTGGTTGAATAGGGTGCCTAATGGTGCTGCAAGTTCCTGCCTAAGTTCATATAGGATACAGCCTGGGATGTTATTGGGTCCCATGGAGGCTGTATTTTTTGCCTTTGAGAGGGCAGTGATGACTTGCTCCCTAGAGATAAGGGGAGGGGGGCAGGTACTGGTAATGTCCTGTTCTCCTGATGGAGGGGACAGAGGAGTGAAGTTTTCATTGAAACTGTCTGCCAGCCAGTTGGCTATAACTACAGGATTTGTGTATGTGGTGTCCTTGACCACTAGTTTTGAGCAGATCTGGGTGCTTCCCTTGAAATTGTGGACATCTGTGAAGAAAGCCTTATGATTGTCTTTAGTGGATGTGGCCAGTTTGGACTCAAAGTTTGCTTTGGAAGATTTCACTAGTGCTCTTATTTGCTTGTTCAGGCTAACGAGAGATTGTTTCCAGTTAGACACCTGTTCCTTCTTGGTCCTGGACAGCAATTTTTTCCTTTTATTATAGAGTGTATTTATTGTAGATGTCCACCAGACAGGTTTACTCTTCCTTGAGGAGAAGGATTTTGTCTTGTCTGGTAGTTCTGATTACATGCAGCTATATAAATGTTCATATAATACTTTGGTGTAAGTTTGGACATATGTGCCAGTTTCTGTGGAGGGGGAGGGGGCTGTGAAGCTGTTTATATCTTCCCTCAGGAGGCTGTAATCAGCTTTGGAGGTTTTTTGTTTGACACTAGCTGGAGGGGAAGGGTCGGGGGAGATGGTGACTTCGAAAGTGACTGCTTTGGGATGATGACACTGTAGGGCTGCTGCAGTGGTTACTCATGTTGGTTAAAACCAAGTCCAAGATATTTTCACCTCTTGTGGGGGTGTCAACCAACTGGTCCAAGACATTTGCATTGATGAAATCAAGGAATCTCTGGGTATTTGTGTTTTCGCATGAGTATTTCTTCCAATAACTGCAATTATATTGCAGTAACTATCTTACTGAAATTCAGTATACCCTGGAAAGATCATCCATTAGAAAAAAGAGCATGCCTATTGCTCAGAGAACTTACTTAAATTCATTGTTATTGTATTTTAAAACTGCAAATCTTCACCAAACTGTATTATCAAAAGATTACAAACTTAAGGACATGGGTTGCATAAGGCCATGGATGAACATTTAGACACCAGAAAGTTAACATTTCCTGTTTTATATTTTCAATGCATATTTTACAATGTTTTATTACATTTATGTTACTGGACATTTCTATATGACAATTGTTTTATTTTTATATATTGATTTGCAAGTGCTTAAAGAGATATGATTGCCATAACCAGACATATTTGAAGCAGCACTAAAGATGAAAGATTTAAAACAAGCCTCGGAATTTATCTTTTGGCATATGTGCTATATACCGGCATGTTTTATCAGAATGCCTGCAGATGTAGTAGTCTGCCCTCTGTCTATACTCATCAACCAGTTGATTACAAAAAGTTACAGCTCTGCCATCTGGGAAAATACCACATAATACCTTTACATAAAGGGGGCATCCACAGATGTCTCTAATTACCAGCCTATAGCCATTCTACCTCCACTCTCCAAAATATTAGAAAAATACATTAACTCCCAATGTCTTTCCCATCTTTACAATAATATTATCCTCTGCATTACTCAGCATGGTGGCTGACCTCACCACAGTACCACTACTGCTCTGCTCAGTTTTACCAAAATCATAAACTCTAATAGAAACACTAGCAACCTAATGTACTCCCTCTAATAATCATCACAATGCTACCAAAAAAAACCTCCATAGTACAATACACAGACAATGCCATGCTCATAAACTCTGCTCCAGTTCTAATGTTACTGTAGAAGATGACACAAGACTCCTTTTCCTCAGTCGAGGCCTGGCTAGATGACAGGCAACTAATTCCAAAAAAAAAATGCTGTTTTTACCCAAACCTCTGTCAGCACAGAAATTCCTTCAACATCACATCAGCAAATAATACTTCTACTGAAACATGGTTCAACACAAAGCTTCTTGGTGTCTTAATTGATGACAACTTAAAATATGATCACCTTTTGTGCCAATGTGCATATAATGAACCTATGTGCATTATCATTGCTGTTGCATCTCTAGCTATTACATGTTAACATGTCTTTCTTTGACTTATGTAAAATAATATAACATGTAAAGTATATGATGCTTGTCTTTACTATTTGCTTCAAAACTACCTGCAATGTAATGATTAAAGTGTTTAATTTTTATTGTTCATTGCAAATATGTATTTTATGTGGAGCTTTTCTCCTTAGGCTTCCACAGAAAGTGGTACTTGAGCCCAGATAGACTTTCTCAGTAAACAAAAGACTATAAATAAATAAATAAACAAACAAGCAAATGAATATTTACTCAAGCTGAGGTATGCATGCGGTATTGTTTGCTCATTCCGAGTAGCATTTAATGCTTTTTTACTAAAGCAGTTTTGTGGCATGTATTCATATGTTTAAACCCCCAAGGCATGAGCACTGCTTTACAATACCTGCATTTTTAAACAAACATGCCTTTAATGTGCAAAGAAATCCAAAGCATCATACTGTATAACAAAAAAGAAAATATAACCACAGCATGCATTTTAAAAGCACATTCTGCATGCTTTTAATCAAATTAAATGCACAGACTTGGATATCAAGTGGATATCAGTTCAAATGCAATTTTATTTATTTATTTTTTTAATTAAACTTGTTACCTCAAGTAATTTACTCTGTTGATGTCTTAAATGTTCTGTTCAGATTATTTTTATTAGCTGTTTTTACTGATTGTAATAAGATGTAGGTTCAAAATTTAAGAGTCAAAGTCAAACAAAACAAACTGGTACATAATTTAAACTACAGAATAGTTTATTACTGGGGCTGAAGTGATGTTAATTTACATATTTAATTGTTACACTTTTTTTAAATCATCTCACTTTTATGATAGTCCAGACAGAATCCAGCAGTTCTAATTATTCATTGAAGAAACATGACTATACCGATTTTGTACTTACAACCTTTACTATTATTAGTACTGTAACATTTCACACTGGTCATGTAACCTGAAAGTGATTAGTAAGAAGGCTGGATATATAAGGTACACAAGCAGTAAGTACCTTGTGTCTCTAGTGACAGACACACTACAACAGTTGTACTAGCAGTCAATGCCATCAGAGTATTAATATAAAATATGACTTCAAAAATTGGAGTACACATTTTGGTAGCCCAGAAAGTGAGGATCAAAAACATATACTGACAATATCAAAATTCTGAATGTTTTGCCTTGGATAATTTACTGTTCTTATAAAGGAATAGGAAATGAACATACGGTTGGGTATAACACCACAATTCCTGTATTAAAATATTGCTTTTCTTCTGTATATCCTTGCTAATCATTAAAGATTTCAATATGAGAAAAAATATTCTCTCTTACTCGTGCCCACACACACACACACACACACACACACACACACATGTGCACGCACGCACACACACACACACACACACACACACACACACACACACACACACACACACACACACACACACACCATACATGTGTTGCCAGAAACAAATAACAAGAACATAAGTAATGTAATTGTAACTTATTAGCCAAAGAATGTCATCTCTGAATGACTAACTGCTTTGGCAATACACAGCGCTGTCAGTGCTGATCTATAAAAATTCTCCTCCTAGAAATAACTCCATTACTTCATGGCCCAGAGGCAATGAAAATGGGAAAAGAGTTAATTCTCTCTGTCTCTCTCTCTCTCACACACACTTTTTTTTCTGCACTATAGTTGTTGGCAGAAGTGGTAACCATGATTATGTTCCTAGGTGATAGCTTCAACTGAAGTAATGTAATTAGCTTAATATGTATTTTAAATAAAGTGGAGCCTGAAGGAATAATTACTTTAGACAGTGCAGGTTACCTGTTGTGTGCAATTAGCACAAATTCATTAAGGCAAAAAAGCAGGCCTTTAGCTTCAGCATAATAATTTATTCAGCCAATGTTGCTACTGTTTTTGGCAGTTAATATTAATGCATTTGCCTTTCACAGTAAGAAAGGCAACATTTGGACTATTCAGAAAAATTTAAAAATTCTAAATCTGAGATGATTAGCAAGAATAGTAAAGCAAATGTAATTTTATTGTATCATTTTACATGAAATATGCATGCATTGTAGCAGTGTAAACAATATAATATTAATTATATAGTTATCCTTTGCAATTATTTAGTCATGTTACTATTTATCTTTTGTTAACTGGTAGGTGTATTTCTAATATTTGAAATATGCAACCTTGTTTTTCCCCTTATGTTTCAAATCAACATTATATATTAAAGCAAAGGTCACTTTACAATTTTCAGCAAATGTATTTTCAAAAAATCAAAGATGGCATCTGTATGGGATTAAGAGACACTATGCTCCATGTAAATAGAACATACAAGCAAACATACCTGCACAAACACACACACACACACACACACACACACACACACACACACACACACACACACACACACACGCACACACACACGCGAGGAAAAACATGTGGAAGCGCTGACGCATGCATGTGCACACATTCCTAAGCACAGACAGACAGACACAAACACACACTACTATATAAATATACACATACACACATGCACAGCCAATACACATGCACATACATACATACACAGATGTACTGACATGCATGTAATTGCTTAATTCCTTATACTGACCTTTGCAACCAGTAACATATATTTCAAATGCTATGTTCTGCTGCACTAGCACTGATATGATTTTACACTTTCCATTTAGATACACAAACTCGCAAACAAAAACTCTCAGTTTGCCCTCTAATATTGTAGTACACATATTTACATTGAAAATGTTAAAGTTGTAATTTCCTTCTAGGAGTAATACAGTTCCTGCAAAATACAATTGGTCTCCCATCCCCAATACACAGAGTTGTATTGCAGTATATATAGGAGAAATGTATTTTTTCATTCATTTATAAATAGACTGACAGCCATTAACAAAACATATTTTTCAGTTGTGTCTTTACCAGCTACAGAGTCAGGCCTTTTAGCAGTAATAACTACACCACTGTGCTCATGTTGGTACACATATACATTTCCCCAGTTGTGTCATGTTACCTGAAATACTTTCACATAATGCAGACAGATACACATGAGAAATTCACATATTCCTGTGTATCTTTGACACAGACTTTCCCTACGTGAATTTAGAATACACAAAAATTCAGATTCAAACGTATTAGTGTTTATGCTCACTTGTTGTTTTATCCATAGTCTCTCCTACAGAGACCAGAATAGGGAAGTACAAACAAATTGTTTCTATCATTTTAAAAAGGACACATTTCCTTATTGTAAATAATGGAGGACCTCAACAGTAATAATGCCAACAGGGTGTGTGTTATTGTGGAAATAATGCACGTCCAAGAATGTTCTGAAACATGAACCTGCAGGTGTAAGGCATCTTCATGCCTGAAAATAATCTTCCGTGCAGTACTAGCTTAGTCCTACATGGAAGCGACCGTTTAGGAGCAGGACGGCAGTGCGGCATGCATATTAATGATGCACGCTGCCCGAGCTTCTAGGCTTACATGGAGCGTGTAAGAGTGCAGGGGGCATGTCTGAGAGCAGAGCTCTCAGAATAAACATGCCCCCACAATGTCAAATAGCAGAAAGGGGAATGCAATGAGCAAGACCGCTCACAGGTGACAGCATATCCCCACCAACAGTCCCCCTTGTGTTTAACAGCAACAGAATATAGAAATAAAATGAAGAAACCTTTTTTTTTTTAAGCATCCAATTACAGCTAACCATAGGTGTGCAGGTGTGTCCATCGCTTAGCTATGGTTAAAGCAGCTTAAAATACTGAAGAGGATAACAAGGAATATATAGACAAATGAAATAGCCGAGCAATGGTATAGTGCACAGAGTATCTGCTTTAGGAGTAGTCATTTCTGGTTCGAGTCCCACTGCAGCATATCCAATTTTACATGGCAAAGCACGTTATGACCAATATTTTTGTTGCATAACCCACTAAATAACATATATTTATGAACTGGAGTACTGCAGTAAATGCACATGTGAGGTGTCAGTGTCATAATGAATAAGGCAGTAGTAAGTAGATCTGAGCACCAATAAGCAGTAGTAAGCATATTTAAGCACTAGTAAGCAAGTGCAACCCTGTTTGTGCAGCAGTAAGCAATGCCTACACTGGCTAAGCAATTCCCAAGCTAACTCTCTGTAAGCAGATGTAATGGTAGGTTAGCAGTGCTTACTATCATGCAAACCCGCTTACAACTGCCCGGAAGTGCCTTAATCACTCTGTATCCAACAGCCCTTGTTCTACCCATCAACAAAATGAACAGCCATGCAGGTCTCAGACCCGGTACCATATACACCATACTGCCAGTAGTTATCCACCAATCCATCACAGAAGTACAGAAGAATGAGGTAGTAGCAAACATGTCCTCACCATAGTATAACCAAACTGAAGCTGTGAAAGGCATCAGTATACAGTCATATGTGCCATAGCCCACTACATAACATAAATATGTGAACTGGAGTACAGCAATAAGCCCAGAAGTGAGGTGTAATTGTAATAGAGTGTTGAAGTCCCAAATAAAACACAAGGACCCCACAGAGTGTACGTACACATCAATCAGGGATACCAGGCATGCATATAAGGTGTAATGAATAATATACAAAAGTCTAATGTAAGCAACACTAAGCATTGCACAGGCCAGCTTAGGAGGTGTGAGCAATGTGTAGAACAGCTAACTTATTGTGCCCAGTGGTATACACCTTTAAACAAGGCCAACCTTAGGTAAGCAGATTAGCCCATAGCTTAGCCTTTTCAAAACCGACCAATCACGGAAAAGTGCAGGAAATCAGTCCTACTTAAACCCAAGAGGCAGGAATACATCTCATAACTGGTTGTAGCTTCCCCTTGCAGGCACTATGGCAGTAAGGGGAGAAGGAGTGTACTTCCAGGTGCAGCGCTGGTGCATCTAGGAGCCCAACATCATGGCAGGACTCCTAGTTAAAGACCATGCACAGAGACTGCTGCAGTGCCAGTACCAGGGCTCCCAGTATAAGGCAGAGGCCTGGGACCATCTCACCCATGACCTCACCAGTGCCACTGGCATAACCCAAACTGGTGAGCAGGTCAGGCACCACTATGCTGAACTGAAGTGGTGGAAGGGGGACCTATTGGAAGAGTGGCTCCAAGAGGCTAGAGCATCAGGGGATGTGCCAGATGTGTGTAAGCATCACCCCAGTATGTGTGTAATAATTGCCAGCTCAGGTATATCATGGATAAATATCACTAAATATTCCTCTGATGTCCCCCACAGCTGCAACAAAGTGGGCCATGAGCCAGGAGGCCCACATCAGCCACCTGGCAAGGTTGCAACGTGAGGCGGGTCAGTAATACTCATGCTTTTACTGTCATAGGAAATACAAATAAAAGTAGTAGTAAATTAATTGCTAGTATAAAACCTGTATTGTTCAAGGCAAGTACTGCATACACTAGAGAATATGGCAGGAAGAGTCTCATATTGTTTGTATATCAATAAAAGTGCAATATCCTGACAAAACAGGTCTAACTGCTGGACTGCATGTGTATATTCTGGTATCATATGATAATGTAGATTTGTAATCATGTAATGGTACTGTAGTATTAAGCACTGTTACCCAAACCATGCACCATAAATTGAATGTGTAGGAATGCCTGCATATGACAGGTGTAATTCCCAGAAGCCATTTAGTACAACTGAGACACACATAGACAGTAAACAGGGAAAAGGCAGACAACAAAAGTCGAATAGCACATGCAACTGAGATGTGAACTGTTGTTTATTTAGCAAACACAGCCACATTTCGAATCCTGCCAGTGGTAGTCTGCATACAGAATCATGCCCCACAACTGTACAGATATGTCCAGAATGTCTATTAAAGTGGCCCATATCTATTGCCTATCAACCTGTCCACCTGGGAAATCAGTGGAATGATCCCAGATGTATAGGCAGAAAACTGGAAATACAACTGATTAACACACATCTATGACAACAAACCTGGCACACTAGCAGCTCCCAAATACCTTATTTGACTAAGAAGCCATGTATGTCCCATTTACGCTGTGGTCAGGGTGCATACAGTAACAGAGTGAGATGTATGTGCATAATAGTAATGTAGAACCTGGTACTGTGTGTGGGAACATTCAGGTAGTACTGATAAACATTCCTTCCATAAGTCTGTCAGATACTAACACTGTGCCCAGAAATGCAAGAATGATATGCAGTTACTCTGAATAATGAAATATTACACATCACTGTCATCCACACTGTCCTACAACATATAACTGTCTAGGAAATCTCTATGAGTGTTGTTATACAAGGTCAGAATGCATAAGCACAGGGGATTAATAAGACAGAAAGCAGATTGGAAATATACAGCAATATCAATACAGAAGACAAAACTGTGATGGACAGTGTTTAGGTTGTAGCAGTCACAGCCATGATCTGAATCCTGGGAGTGGAATTAGACTGCATACAGATTCATATCCCACAACTGTGCACATGAGGCCAGCATGTCCAGTATATGTGCCCATATCTGCTGCCTGTCCCCCTGTCACCCTGGTAAGTCTGTGGGGTGATCCCAGATGTGTAGCCAGCAAACAGGGAATACAAGTGATTGTCAACCATCATGAGAACAAACCTGTCACTGTGGCAACCCCTGAAACTGTTAGGA
The DNA here is from genome assembly GCF_019279795.1 of Protopterus annectens. NCBI lineage: Eukaryota > Metazoa > Chordata > Ceratodontiformes > Protopteridae > Protopterus > Protopterus annectens. Next base: position 242,104,684 of record NC_056736.1, on the reverse strand, counting down.
GAGTAATATTTCAAGTATGTCCTATCTACACTCCCATGTTGTCAAGCTGTGACCAGAGTGTGTACAGTAACAGAGTGAGATGTATATGCATAATACGAATGTGTAATCTGGAACTTTGTGTGGCAACAGTCAGGTAGTGCTAACAAACATTGCTCCCACAGGTACATTGGATATGAACACTGTGCTGAGAAATACAGACCAATATAACCTGCACTGGTACTGTCCACTCTGGTATTGTAGGGGATTGTGAGTGTTGCAGTTTCTCTGAATAATAAAGTATCACTGGTCACTGTTGCCCACACTGTGCTACATAATATAACTGTGTAGGAAAGCATGTATATGTGTGTTAGATCACTAAAGATGGAAGAAGGCAATATTCTAGATATGTCCAGACACACCAGCATGTGGTCAACACATGGCCAGAGTCTGTGCAGAAAGAGTTGGATAGCATAGTGCAAAACATCAACCCAGAATCCGGGCGTATGAGTACAAACAGTCAGTGTTAAAAAACATTCCCTCCACAGGTATACCAGGTAAGAGGTGTATACTGCAGGTAAAACCGGTTCATGTGTAATGATGATGACAGCCATATCACTGTCCAAAATAAGGCTGTAGGGCAGTGTAGTAAGACTTGTAAGGTACAGATAACAGTGCTGACTAGGAAAGGAATGTGGACTACAGGAATATACTACTTGTTAATTGACATCTTTCTCTACCCCCACCTTATCTCCAACAATAATCGACATCCCCAGCCCAACTGGTATGTACTTACTCTGATAATGTCCAATTGTTTGATAAATATTTGAATGGTTCCCATGCATGTGACATATTGAATTATTCCAACATTATTGGTGTTTTGCCATCAATGTACCTGCAGGCTGTTTTTATTACCACTGTGGTCCCATACATCCATGTGTTTTGTTTGATATGCAACTGTTCAGTATCTGGTGTCTGGTTTAATGGGAATATCTATGCATGCTGTTATACCTAACCCTGGAATGTGTTGACTATTACTAACCCATATATGATGATGAAATCTAAACACTATAGCATGCTTGGGAAGGCCGGTCCCAGCGGACCCACCTGTCTACCTCAGCTGGCAGTGGCACCGGTACCAGCATGTCTGGGGCTGAACCCCAGACCTCCCTGTCTGTTGGTCCTGCACCATCTTTGAGTAGAACCACTTCAGAGGATGGGTCTCAACCCCCCCCCCCGGGAGTTGGTTTGGACAAGCACCTGTCACCTGTCGCCAGGTCGGAGTCATGGTGCATAGAGCGATAGATGAGAAGTTAGGTGATCTTCTACGCCAGCTCGGGGGCTGCATGTCACAATTAGGGAGTCAGCTTGGCTCTGCGGCTTAGCCTCCAGCACAGCCATCTTCGGGGCTGTGAAGGTGCAAAGGTGACTGCCCATGGGTGGGGACCTCACTCCCACTGTTGCCACTAGGGGGCTTGTGGGCTACCGATATCCCAACACACCTTCCCATCATGGTGTTTGCCCCAACATGTGTCATATACCACCACTATATGCGTCTTTTGCATCTTGTCTGTAAACCTACCCAAGCTACCTCCCCAAATATGCCTACTACCCCTCCCCAACATCACACACTCACCTGAAAAAAAAGCAATATGTTCCCACAAAAAAAAAATCTCAACCCATACGTAGCTGTCCATTTCGCACACGTGTCCACTGGACACATGTAATCTAGTCTAATTGGCATCACAACTTATTATTGTTGTCCTCACCCCTCTCCCAGGGGTTTGAGTGTCCAAATCTACCTTCAAATTCAGTGTATATGCACAGCCATAGCTGTAGAAGAAATGGGCAGCTATGGACCTTCCCTACACCCTTCCTGTACATCCAAAGCTATTTTCCCTACTGTTTTTCCCTCTTTGTGCCCAATTTTCACCACTTTCATATCAACCCTTTTTTCTTTTCTTTTAAAGAAATTAGCATGGGGGTAAGAGGGAATAAGCACTTTTAAGCAGCAGTAAGCAGGTCTTATATCTGTAGATAGCAATGTTAGATTAACAAAAACATATATGTCCACATGCACTGTTAATGGGCTTGAGAGGCTCTAAATAATATACGTCTTGTACGAATAGGCATACCCCCCCACAGCCAAACATGTCCACACTGCAATACACTACCAAGTGTTGCAGATCCCATAACCAGGACCTGACATGACATGGGCACAAGATGTTAACAGTGCTACATCCCACCTGTATGATGTCAGGCTAGTATTGGTAACATATCATGCAGGACAGTCTGCCTCCCATAAGAAATGTAAAATGTGGAAAAAATCAACATCCCCAGGATACATATACACAGACACATATATGCAGATACAGATATACATACACACACATATATATTTATATATATATATATATATATATATATATATATATATATATATATATATATATATATATACACATGTGACTACACATACTACTACTATTGGAACTGTCTGGGTATCCTTCTTCCGAGAGCCATGTGGAAGAAAGATACCCAGACAGTTCCAATAGTAGTAGGAGCAACTGGTCTTATAAAATGAATTTACAATCGTATTTAGATATGTTACCAATTCATGTAACACTGTACGGATTGCAGAAGGAGTCAATACTGGGCACATTGCGGGTGCTGCTAAGAGCACTTTTGGCTAACATCAAAGATTGAAACAATACTAATTTCATGAACTTTCATCATACTTTGACTTAGGAATGGGGTCCATTCCAGTCATGGTATTAGAAACACAAAAGACTTGGAGAAATTAAAAACACAAAGATATGTACAGTAAGATACATATGTAGAAGGTGCATACAATATGGAACAGCCACTATGCTTACAGTTAATACCTGAATGAATGGACACTGTATTGGCCACCCATGCAATTGACAATCATTGCCTGCAACATATACCCACAGAGAGGTCATAGGAAAAAACACCACACACAGGTTTGCGGAAATGGAAAACTTTTATTTGTGTACTATTACATTTCTATATGCCATGTCATATAGCTGTTCAGACACTGACATCCATATAAACAGAGTAATGCAACTGTGAAACAGTTATACTAATACAGTAGTCTGGAAAAGTTCACAGCTGTTGTTGTCCAGGCCAAGCCCTTATAATTATACAATAGTAAAGACAGACTGGGCCACAGGATACCAAACAATCAACAGTAAGCAATGTAGGTGTATAGTTCTGCAGCCTCTATCTACACTCTGTACAAAATTACTAGGTGGTAAAGACTTCAGCTGACCAAATGGGATGTAGCTGTTACATAACAAGGCATAACTGACACCATCACAATACACTGGCAAATAGAACAGTCTGTATGGCAGGAGGCAGTAGGCCTGCATTAACCCAATTTATGTAAGTAATGTAAATATAGGTGAAGTATACGGTACTGTACATCCAGATACCTTAAGGCAGGTCATCGTTGATACTCCCACATTTTGTAACAGCCTAGGTCATTTATGGTGCATCCCCCCTACAGTCAATAATACAGGGCCATATACCACTGTTACATACACTAGCCTCTGGAGTGCATAAGGGCACACATGTATTGTGCAGGTGAAGCCCACACACATATATGGTCCCAGCCTTATGTGTGGGGATACAACAGCAGTGGACAGATGGCAGCAATGGCAGTGTGATATACTCACAGCCCACTACTAAACAACTCCTGACAGCATGTCATATGTGCAAAGCTTGATATGTAGGTGGAGGACAGAGGATGGAACACAGGCCAATATGTGGAAAACTATTGCCATACACTAAGCAAGTATCTGGTGTTACAGGATAGTCTGCAACATACCCTTAGTAAGGGAATTGAGGTTAGAAACATAAATGGATGTAGCCATGTACTGATGGCACTCAACACACACACTGCCAATGAAATATGTGACACAGGACCTGTGTGGTGGACAGACAAAATATAATAGGCACACCTCTCGCCACCAAGAGGATACGCCCACAGTTGAGAGCTATGCAGACAGACTGCATTCCAAGGTAAATGAGTATGTACACACACACCCTGTAAAACCACTACTATACAAAGCATAACACAACTCTACTCACACTCTGTCTGTAGTTCTGGAACCTCCTACAAATATGTAGCTGGCCTGAGTGTGCCGGTTCTCCTGTAAGAGGTATTGCTACCTGTTGTCTGTAACACTGATGCCCACACACAGGAAGGATGTCCATCACACAGGAAAGGTAAAGGGACCATGCCCACATGATACATTGATTTATAGTAGGTGGTTGCCATGACAGTGGTAATTGGAAGTACTACACAGCAAGCTCCATGCAGTTAGCATGTGTAGGAAACTGATTGGTGCAGAGTCTATCACCTGATCAAGTGCATCACCTACTAAAGCAAGGCTGCAATCTACTCAAAGCAGCTCAATTCATTCACTGGAGAGAAAGGTTGAGAGAGAGAGAGAGAGAGAGAGAGAGAGGGAAAGCAAAAGCGAAAGTGGAAAAAAAAGTAAACTAAAGCTCATCAAACTAACAGCTGAAGATGCAGGCATTTAGCCAGCTGCCATTCATAAATACATCATTCCCACAACAGGTATGTGAAGTATATGTACATGTATTAGAATGAAGTACCTGGTTCATCATAATGGGATAGATAATGTGGAATGAGTTATATGTGCCATCAGGTGTTCTTGTGATAATGTTCAACTGAACAACTGCTATGGACAATTGTGTCTGTCCCTGTGGGTAGTGGGCCATAGCTGTTAACTGTGCAGGTCAGCACTGACAGACAAGATGTAAGCCATCATAGTGTGTGCTGTGTAATGGGAAGCATGTATATTATGTGGCCAATAGCTGGTGGTGGACATAAGGCCATTATGAGGGACATGTGGGAGCCATGGCCCACCACTGGCAGGGTACTCAGATGAATCTGTAATGTAGCATGCTGGAATGCCATAGGTGTATAATAGGGTTACCTACAATCAGGTCCTACATATACCCCACTAATGTCAGACCATGTCCATATGTGGCACCTGCCTGTGTTGTAGCAAGGGAGAACAGTACAGCTGTGCAGGAAGGTGTTGTGAGATTGTGGAGCTAATGTCTGCATGTACCCCCCATATAGGTATGCATATGTGTACATATTTCACATATATAATATATAAGGATATATATATGTATATCAGCATGTATGTCCAGAAATATACATATACCCTTGTGTAGACATATATATGTGCACATATATATGACATCACATATATCTACACATATATAGACATATACCTATATGCACATGTCTACATATGTACAAACACATACACAAACATATATGTATGTAAAGACATGTCCCATATATCACTACCACAGTGATGTGTGCTATGTGTGAGGCAGCAGCACACATAGCAATACACACAGATATCTACAGCTGGCAGTGTGCTCACCACTGATTGGTATGTCACATGTTAGTCCCTTGTTGGCACCACATTGCCCCCGTCTGTGTAGTATGCAATGGGAATATGGGGAAGTATGGCAGGTACACATGTGGAGGTGGTCAGGATTGGTAGATATAGAGGACAGTCTACAGGGGTGGTATGTGACACATGTGTTGGGTAAACACCGTGGATGCTGTGTGTGGTCTGTGATGTGGACACCCCATGGTCCCCAATATGGGTACAATGGGAACAAGCCTCCCACCCACTGCCATTCACAACAGCAGTCCACGTTGTGAATGTGGCTGGTCAGGAGGCTGAGCAGGAGGACCATGTTGGCCATGTGAATGTGCACTGGGTGCCTTAGACTGATGTATCACATCTCTCGTGTCTGCGGAGCTCGGTATGGAACAGACCCTAGACCTGAGCTCAGGGGACACGAATGTGTCTGTGTGTGCCCTGAGGGAGGGGCAACATCCCCTGGGTAGTTCCACCTGATGGTATTGCTGGAACAATACATGAGGAGGCCCCAGGTTGGGACACACATGTGATGTGGATAGGTATCATGGGCAGATGGGTGTGGAGAGGTGGATCAGCTGGCCAATAGAACATATACATGTTATTGTGTCACTGTTATAGAACATTTGTTGGTAGTAATAGTCTACGCAATCCCAGTACATGTCCAACAGCATGCATAGATATCCCCAATAACACAGACTGTCAGATGTGCAGCAATCTCAGAGCAGCCATACCACTGGTATATATGTAACCATAGTGGCCCTGCCAATAGCATGCAGGTAAATAGTCTATAACAGGCCAGCAATGATAGTGTCCACACAGGGGACATGGCTACAATCACATAGCAGAAGGTGTGGTACAATACAAAGTATGTCCAAATGGTAGTTATGCTGTAGCCATACTTAATGAGTTGTGTGTACAGTTTTTTTAAGCTGATATGGTGGGGGGTGACAGAGATGTGTATTATGAACTGTGGTAACCTTGACGTATAAATTGCTCAGACCTGTTTTCATCTTTATGTCTTTCAGCCAAGAGGGCACATGCACGGTTGTCCACCTTTTCCAGCAATTCTAAGAATGAAGTGGTGATAACACACATAATCCAGCACTATCTGCTGCTGTTTGGCAGGCACGCACATGAGCAGCAGGAGCAGATGGCCCTGTGGAATGACCTAGTCCACAGAATCAATGATGTTGGACTGCACAACCACAGTTATGAGCAGGTCCGGCATCATTGTACTGACTTGCTTAGCAATGCCCGTTGGTGTGCTGCTGCAGTCTGGGGGGATCACCTTGCCACAGGGGGGCCCATGCCAGCCATTTCCCCCTGACACGTGTGGAGGAGCTCCTGGTCAGCCTCATGGCACCTGCCCGCCTGGACCACCAACAACCACTGGATCCCTTCGTGGAAGTGTGTGTCACCCACACACTGACCAAGGGGAGTGCAGATAAGGACTCAGGACACATCAGTAGACCACTGTTGTATAAACATCTGCATTGGTACATGTAGATCATGCATATCTGACATGTCATAGATATATTGTGTTGCTGCATTGTAGTGAAACAGATGTCCAGATGTGGTAGCATTGTGGGAATTTACCATTGATGTATGGTAGTACTGCACACAGTCTGTAGCAGTGCCACAGGTGTGGCCACTGACATTGCATCTCTCACTCTCTTATGTAGGTCCCTCCGGGATAACAACAAGGCAGTAGCCTGTAGCTGGTGAGTATGTTTTATGTAGATGCATGCCAACACACCAGGCATGTAATGGTGATGGTATATTCCATGCACACTTCTAACACACCTACCCTGAATGCATGCTGTACATGTGCATGCATTGTTGCTGTGAAATACATGGTTTCACAGGGGTGACCATGATGGGGTATTGGAAGAGTATGTGACACACCTGCATGATAACTAACATCCTGTCATTATGGAATGTGTCCAAAGGGAGTAACATACTGTTGGTAGACATGGCCTACAGTAGTAACATATTCTGAACAGCACCCATATACACTGCAACACCAGTGTATATACCTGTAGGACAATGCCAACTACTGCAGAGATACACTATGGCATAAGGCAATACAGTAGTCAACATTATCAGCTGGGTCTAGGCTGCCACATGTGGTGTTCAGTGTATGGGACACTGGAAAGTGACACAAATGTGTAGGGCTTACCTGTCATGCATCTGCATAAAAGCTGTTGGGGGGTCTCAGCATGACACACCAGTGCACTGCAGCAGGGATCTTAAGGATGGTAGTAATGGCTTTATCTGCACATAGTCAGGTTCAGGACCTGTGGCAGCTGTAACCCTACCCACACAGCAATAGTGTCAGCACTGTGTGAACACCATGGGATGTGCACATGAGTAGAACTTACAATCATGCAGAATAGGGGGACATGTGTAGGGCAGACTGGACATAAACTGGCAAATGCAGATGGCCCATGCTGGTATACCCCTGCCATGAGCAGTGACTGCTGTAGTACACACAAGAGGTGTGATAAACTGTCATGATAAGGGTGTGCACACATATGCCTACATGGTGTGTATGCATTGCAGTCAGGTGCTGCACACCTAACACAATATTTAGACACTGCATGCGACAGTACAGGACATATGTCACATACTGGACTTGTGTACTGCTAAGATATGCAGTGATGTGGTCCCATGGCAGATCAAGGATGTGTGTGTAAAATCAATAAAGGTGTGTACAGCCCCCATAGCCATGGTATTCTCTGATGGTTGTCATGTAAGAGTATTGCAGTGGTCATACATGTTCTGTTGATGTTGACAGATGTAAATTAGGCATCAGGCATTCACCAATGACAACAGTCCACATATCATCCCAGGTTTGTGTTGCTGAAAAACATAGGGGCTGTGAGAAGTAAAGCTGACATAACTGACACAGTACTACACATTTCTCAATGGGTTGTACACCTGTGAGTTGTGGTGCACAGTACATGGCAGGGTGCAGAACAGGTGCACAGCAATACTGTGTACATGGGTGCAGTGGTATCCAGGGGAAGATGCATCACCTAGTGACACAGCACATGCATCACACACATGTATACTGTTGCTAGCATGGATTGACTATAGCTGAACTACATGCTGTTTTGTACCATATGTTCTGCATGTTGGCAAATGGGTAATAGGAGGACTGTGTGTACTATCATTTTGCAACCTCACCTGTGTGTGTGTGTGTGTGTGTGTGTGTGTGTGTGTGTGTGTGTGTGTGTGCGCACATCCTGGTGGTACTCCCCTTTGGGACCGTGCAGTCCATGGACATGGACTGCCACATTACACAACAGGAATACCTGTCATGTGTGTAATCACAGGACAGCAAATTGTATAATATGGTCTATAGCATGGAACAGGCATCCAGAGGGAAGGTAGACTCCAGCTAATACTAGGGTTACTAACTTTGTTTGCCTGGCCTTGATGTCACATTTATGGGTATGGATCTGCACCCCAGCCTCTTGGATATTTCACATCTGTTATCCCTGTATGTTGGACATTGTTATATATACTAGGGCCACCATATAAGAAATTTGCAAAACCCACTCCACATTGGGCCCAGTTGCTACACACTCACAGCCACCTCCACACAGGATATGAGTTACAGACACACACACACACACACACACACACACACACACACACACACACACACACACGTCATGTCAGGGATTAGAACTCCTACCTAACTATTTTATTACACTACAGCAGTACACAGTCATAGTACACACCATGGAAATTACTGGAGTACTCTTTCGTCAAAGCTGTATTTCATATTGGATGACATCAACAGGATTGCCAAAGTAGGGCATTTGAATTGTACTGAGTGTGGCTAGCCTAAAATGCACTGCTCCCTACACAGACATTGAAAGACACACATGTGTGGGTATCAAACCCCTAACAGAGGTCTATAGCACACTACAGCATGAAGCTGTTATAGGATGCACCACAGGGCTTACTGAAGAACTCCTTCCCCAAAAGTTATATTTCACAGTGAATGACATCAGCAGGATTGCCAAAGTAGGGCATTCAAATTGTAGTGAGTGTGGCTATGATAAAATGCACTGCTCCCTACACAGACATTGAAACATACACATAACATCCAGCACTGCCTTGAGTGGGAATAGAAACCCTACCTGAGTTCTATATCACACTACAGCAGTACGCATGTATGGCACGCACTATAGTGATCACTGGGCTACATCCTACCCAGAGGTGTATTTCTAGGTGGATGGTATCAGCAGCCTTACCAAAATATAGCATTCAAATTGTATGTAGTGTGACTACCCTAAATGCATTGCTCTCTACACAGACAGAGACAAGCACTCAGTTGCCAAGGCTGGGATTAAAACTCCTCCCTAACTACTTTATCACACTAGAGTAGTATGCAGTTATGACAAGTGCTACAGAGATTACAGGGCTACAGTCTTCCCAGAGATGTATTTCTAGGTGTATGACATCAGCAGCCTTACCAAAGTAGAGCATTTCAATTGTAGGAAGAGTGACTACCCTAAAAAGCATTGCTTTCTATACAGACACACACACACACACACACACACACACACACACACACACACACACACACACACACACACAGTTGTCAAGGCTGGGATTAGAACTCCTCCCTAACTATTTTATCACACTAACAATTATGTCATGTCACACACTGCAGAGATTACTGGGATACATTCTTCCCAGAGTTGTATTTCTAGGTGGGAGACATCAGTAGCCTTACCAAAGTAGAGCATTTCAATTGTAGGGAGTAAGACTACCATAAAAAGCATTGCTCTCTACACCTACACACACACACACACACACACACACACACACACACACACACACACACACACACACAGTTGTCAAGGCTGGGATTAGAACTCCTCCCTAACTATTTTATCACACTAACAATTATGTCATGTCACACACTGCAGAGATTACTGGGATACATTCTTCCCAGAGTTGTATTTCTAGGTGGGAGACATCAGTAGCCTTACCAAAGTAGAGCATTTCAATTGTAGGGAGTAAGACTACCATAAAAAGCATTGCTCTCTACACCTACACACACACACACACACACACACACACACACACACACACACACACACACACACACACACACACACACACACAGCTACCAAGGCTGGGATTAGAACTTCTCCCTGACTATTTTATCACACTACAGCAGTACACAGTTATGGCATGCGCTACGGAGATTACTGGGATACAGTCTTCCCAGAGATGTATTTCTAGGTGGATGACATCAGCAGCCTTACCAAAGTAGAGCATTTCAATTGTAGGGAGTGTGACTACCCTCAAAAGTATTGCTTTCTACACAGAAACACACACACACACACACACACACACACACACACAAACACATGCACACACACATGCACACATGCACACACGCACACACACATGCACACACATGCACACACACACACATGCACACACACACACACGCACACACATGCACACACACACACACACACATGCACACACACACACACACACACACACACACACACACACACACACACACACACACACACACACACACACACACACACACACACTTGCCAAGGCTGGAATTAGAACTACGCTCTATTTTATCACACTTCAGCAGTACGCAGTTATGACACTCACTACAGAGATTACTGGGATACAACCTTTCCAGAGATGTATTTCTAGGTGTATGACATCATCAGCCTTACCAAAGTAGAGCATTTCTATTGTAGGTAGTGTGACTACCCTAAAAAGCCACACACACACAGTTGCTATGTCTGGGATTTGAACTCCTACCTATTTTATCACCCTACAGCAGTACAAAGGTATGGGACACACCACAGATATTTCTGGACGATAACTCTCCCAAAGGTGTATTTCACAGTGGATGACCTCAGCAGGCTTGTCATAGTAGGCTATGGGGAGGGCAGTGTGTGTGCATGGGCCCTAACTCATTCATCTAAAGGTTGACATGCCACATGCTGGTACACATAGGGTCATATTTCACAGGTACGTGTATACAGCTTCTAGATGACTACTTCCTTGTACAGTCATGTTGCACAGCTAGCACGTACACCACATAGTCTCTAATGCTGACAGATACTGGTGGCTAGTATCTGCAGTGAGTGACATCTGAACCTCATGTGGTTGGGGCCGTTTGGCTGTGTGCTGGGTGAGACAGGCCTGGATGGCTCTTTGTCACAGTCTCTGTCTTCCACACATCTATGTATGTCTACCTTTGGCATATTATAGTGTGTTGTCCTTACATATATGTCTGTATTCCTATCCCCCATGTGCAAGGTATGAGTGGTGCATACTGATGAGTGTCTGCACTAACAAATGCGACTGGCAGAAATGTCTGGTCCACTGATGTTTGCAGACATGGCCTTCATGTGTTTAAGTGTGTGAGCATGCCCTATATGCCCATCTGTATTTAATGTGTGGATCGAGTCCAGGTAGTTTGCACTGCAGTACTGACCTTTGTGTTGTACACCAACAGGTAGCATTCTGTTTCTGCAGGGTATCCATCGAGCATTTGGCATTGACTGTTACTACATTTCTGCATAGGATGGGGGGGCTCACCTGACTATTTCTACATTTCTACACAGGATTGGGGGGAGCACACCTGACTGTTATTACATTACTATGTAGGGTGGGGGGGCACACCTGTCTATTTCTACATTTTTACACAGGATTTGGGGGAGCACACCTGACTGTTACTACATTTCTATGTAGGATGGGGGCACACATGACTATTTCTACATTTCTACACAGGACTGGGGGGCACACCTTACTGTTATTACATTACTATGTAGGATGGGGGGACACACCTGACACTTATACACATTTGCTATACTGTGCTATTATGTCAGGTACACCATTTCATTCTGTATACTTACGTATCAGGCTGACTAGAGGCATACCAGTGTACTACAGATCATAGCTTTGGTTGCCCTACATATTAGTATCTCACTTCCTACCCTTCAGAACTAACATCCCACTGCCTGACCTGCTGTAGTCTGTCTGTGTAGGCCTGGGGGGAGGTTAACTATAGCCATCATTCAGGGGCCATAGCACAAGCTCGGTTTAGTCTTGTCTACACCTGTCCTGCTGGCTGAGACTGTTGTTGGGTATGTGAACTGCCCTGACTGGCATGTGTGAGTCATATGGACATACAAGTCTCTCAGCACATTTCCTGCAGTGGGTTTTGTCACCCTGTGTAGTACTGGCTACTATGGTGACTCCAGTATGTGTTACAGATTTCATGGTGCCACTATTTGCTGCCATAACATTCAGCCACCCAATTCCCTTGCATGCTCACATCCATACCATAGATACAGGTAATGACACATTCTACTCCATTTGACAATTGGTAGGTTGATTAACTTACCTTGAGGGTGTGCCAGACATGAGGATGGTGCTGGAGGGTTGCCTATTTCGATGCACATAGTGTACACTCCCTATACATGGCCGAGCAAAGGTAGTGTCATGTTTGGCATCCCTTTTACTGTATGTGCGAGTCAGAGAGAGGTGTCATTCCCTGGGTCCCTAAAGTGTCAGTGTATGTGCTATGCGTTATCTCTTTGCCACAGCCTCGGCATACTGGGCATGCCTCCATCTGCCTACTGGGGCAGGCTCAGGTTGTTCCTAATCTGAGTCACTCTGTGCCTATGCAGGCCTTGGTATTGGTGGGGGGCTGTGTGGCCCTGCCCCATGCTGTTCCTGCTGTAGCTGTTTCCACAAGATCATATTGTGTAGCATGGCACACACCTTAACAATTTGGGTACATGTAGCTGGTGAGTACTGCAAGGCTCCACCAGATGTCTCCAGACACTGGAACCGTGACCTGAACATCCCAAACACATGCTCTGTTATAAGTCCCGTCTGTGCATGTGCCTCATTATGGTGTTCTTGTTCAGGTGTGTGTGTGCATATTTTATGGGTGCCATCAGCCACAGCTCCAGTGTGTAACCAGCGTCCCCCACTAGGTGACCATAGGGGATGTCCCCACTGGCAAATCTCTGGTACAGCTGCATCAGATACCATATGTGGGAATCATCATAGCTTCCAGGGCAGCCAGCACATACATTCATTATAATGCCCTGGGCATCACAGATGACCTGGAAGTTGATGGAGGGGGTGTCCCTGTGGTTGATGTAGCCCTACCCTGATCAACAGGTGGTGCTTTGATATGTATGTGCGTGCAGTCTATAGTACCCACTACTGCAGGGTATTCTGCTACTTGGTGGAAAAGATGCATATTGCTGGCCAACACCTCATGGGTGTTGGGGAAATATATGTGCTCACTGGCATGTGCTGACATGGCATCCAGGAACTGGTGGAATACTCTGGATGCTGATGCCTGTGAGATTCCCATGATATCCCCGGCTGAGCTTTGGGAGGTACCTGTGGCTAGTATTCCTAGGCCTACACATATCTTGTTATCCATTTGGATGGGTTTCCTTCGGTCATTTTGGTGTGTCAGGTGTGGCTAGCACAGCTCAACAATTTGCTGTAGGAGGTGTCTGTCCACCCTATAGTGCTCCACTATCTCCAGCTCATGTAGCCCCTGGTTAAGTTACCCTGGGTCTGTACACTCTTCTCCGTCTTCTAACTGTGAGTTGATCAGCAGCATTCACATCCTCACCACCCTCAGCCTCTTGCACATGTTGCCTATGTTGCCTGCTGCAGCCCTTTTCATTTTGTAGGTGTTTTTATTAAAATTTTCCAACTTGTTTACAGCGATGGTGTAGAGTGTGTGAAAAACCAGTGGGAAAGGTTGCATAGTTTATAGTAAAGTTCTGGGCTGGGAAGGTCTGCTGCCTATGTAATTGGCTGATTCTGATACATTTCACCTGCCAGCTATGTTAGTTCTCCTTGGTTGTCTTCCTACTGCTGTTTTCCTTTCCTTTTGCCTTCCTGTTTAAGCCCAGGGGCACACCGTGCAAACAGAGTGCACAAATGTGCACACTACTGCTATTTCCTGGTTTAACTTTTATTTTCTGCCTTTAAAACCTGGTGCACGGAACACACACCTGCTTAGGCATTGTAAAGAGTCCTAGGCAGGTTTAGATACACCCCCTAGCTTAGCTGTGCTAAGGTCGGAGCAAACCCAAACCACAGGGCTCCAATTCGCTTACAGTATGCCTGACACACACCCCCCATGATGTCACCTAACTCCTAGATTTGCACCAAGCTATTCCTACTCTTACACTATTGGGACCTGACTCACATGCTGGGGAAAACTGGGATTCACTATCCTTCCCCTAATTTGCATAGGATTGCCTGCTAATGCATAGTTACATGTCTCACAGTGAGCCTTCCCCCTTAGCAACCACTACTCACTGGCCATGTTGTCTTCTGCCTGCCATTGTCTTGCATGGCAGAATA
>NC_056736.1:241997332-242084832 GCF_019279795.1 Protopterus annectens | reverse complement strand
ATCAACTGTATAAAAATATGACAGAAAACCAGAACACTCTGCAAAATCAAGCAAGGACAGATGGAAAGCCACTGTAGTACTTTTCTACCTTGTATGGCAGGATACTCTGCACACTTACACTGCATAACTGCTCCTTGCCTTGCTTGGACACATCCAGAGTCACTACATGGGGGAAGTGGGGTGCAACAAGTATGTCACAATTTGAAATGTCTCTGGCTGATTGTGATGGCCCTGACACCTTTGTCATACCTCTCAACCTCAGAGCAAGAAATCTAGACAAAGCCATACATAGAAGTGGGACAAAGGCTCAAACAGAAGGACAATATTTATGTATTGCTCTTATCCACTTTATAATAGAATAGTAGGTCTTGCATTAGTATGAATTTTCTGAAGGATATGAACTCTGAAACTCAAATGTCTGTCATTATTTTCTAACTTCAATCTTTAGTGATTTGCCTTTAATTTGCCAGAAAACCACAATTTTATGAAAAATGGACCAAAAATGTGATTCAAAAATATAAAGTGGCCAGACAATACAGCTGGGAACCTGTCAAAGAATAAAGCTGGGAACCTGTCAAAGAAAGTACACTTTTTTAATATTAGTACTGTTAACTTGAGCAAATAAACAAATCTACATGCATTTATGAAATAAAAGTAATCTATAACTCTGACTATTACAGGTATTTATTAATTGTAAACCATCCACGTTTTCTTCCAAAATTGCCATTTTGTGGAGGGATTATTAGAGACAGAGCAACATTTTGAGCCAAAATCGGGGACAGTTGAGAGGTTTGGATATGCCTAATTCTATAAAGCAATTTATTTGCACATAACTTTCAACCTGTTAACGCAGGAAATCTGGACAAGGCCAAATATATTTGGGGAACATACAAACAGTAGTAAATATTGCTCTTGTATAAACTTAGTTGATAGAATAACAGATCTTGCTTTAGCATGCATTTTTCCAAAGGTTATGAAGTCTGAAACTCAATGTCTGTCATTATTTAGTGACTTGATTCCTAAATGATTTGCCAGAAATCCACAATTTTATGAGGAACAAACCAAAAATAAGAAGCAAAAATCTATTCATTCTGTGAAAATCTGGACAGTTGAGATGTATATTTCAACCAGGGCTGTCTTTGAGTTTGCCACCCTTCCTCCTCACAAAATCATGGTCGAATGGAGCCTGCCCCCTGCAGCCATTCCAACATCCCATTACTTGGCTATTTCACCCCATTTACCATAAACACTGTAATGTACATACTGCTTTACCTATACAATGATTTGGATTTCATTTGAAAGTTTTATTTTGCGTTTTACAGCACAAACACTAAGACATCTGCTAAACAATGCAATGCAGTCTCACAATGAAAATAGACTTAGCATTAAAAATTCTCTGCCCTTTAAACTCACATTCATTGAAACAGCATTGAAATCCACTTTCAAAGAAAATACATTTGGCTAGTATAAAGATTAACTTTGGTCTGTTTTCAAATCATAGGCCCCTAGCACACAAGATATACATGTGTTGTGTGATACACCTTCCTGATTATATTAAATTATATTCCTTGTATAATACAGTACAGTTGTTAGAGTATGTTTTAAATTTATTGTTTTGAACATTTGCCCAGTAAACAATGAAACAAAATGCATGCACCAATAATGACAAAACTGCCCAATTCAGAACATTTCCATCTTAAAAGTCTCCTCAAACTTGTACAATCCACCAGTATCAGTAAATATGCACAATCTCTGCAGAAGTAAAAATCATCTATAAAATTCCACATTAAAGAGATCTGTAACTAATGAAGAGGTTGCTGCTAGCAAAAAACTTTATATTTCATTGTTTCATCTAAAAATAAAGTGCCTGTATTTTCATCAAATAGGCCATTCTCTGTACGGCAGCATCCACCCCTTGTGGGAGTAGAACCCACAGCCTTCTGCATCAAAAGCAAGTACACTACCTGCTGTGCTATTAACAACACAATCAGATTTTGCATAAGCAGCACTAAATTTCTCTTCCCCTGCAGCTCTCAGCTCCTTGTAAAATCTACTTGACACTCAAATGTATCTCTCAACTTCGCAACACAAGAAATCTGAAAAAAAACAAAATTTATTGCGGGGGACAAAATCCCAAAAAGCAGGTACACATTTTAAACATTGCTTGTATAATCTTGGAAAGCTGCTAATATAAAATGCTGTGTTAATCTTGAACCCAGGACCCTGTGCAAAACAGTCAGAGCAACATACTACTATGGCAAATCAATTTTTTTATGAAATAGAGGAAGACTGAAACTTAAATGGCTACCATTTAGTGAATTCATTTCTCACCATAGCTGTCAACCTCTTAGCACAAAACACCTGGACAAAGCCAGTAATGGGGGAATACAGCCCTCAAACATATTCAGTGAATTCAGTTCTCACCATACCTCTCAATCTTAGCACAAAAAACCTGGATGAAGCCAATAATGGGGGAATACAGTCTCAAAAATAGGGACAAATTTTAAATATTCATCTTATAAACTTAGAAAATTGATAGAATAAAAGAGGAAGAGCAACATTTTGTGTTACTGTGCACTTTCTGAAGAACATGAAGTCTGAAATTCAAATGCCTGTCAATTTTATTTAACATTTGTTAATCTGGAAAGTCTGACTTGGAACAAAAGCCAATTTTCAGCAGAGGTCCAGGGAGAAATACTGCAGACACATGTCTTTGTAACATGGGAGGACACAACAGAAAACCCATATACAAACACAGGGAGGACATGCAGACTCCACACAGAAGGCACCCCAGCCAAGAATCAAACCAGAGTACCTCTAGCTGTGAGGCAACAATGTGACCACTGCACCATCAACTATCTAAGGAATTGCAAATTCAGAAACCACAGATTTTATGATGAACAAAACAAAATATGAGGCAAAAATCTGCAAATGTTTCACAGATGGTGGTGGGTAGGGAATTCAGGCTCTTGTTACCTGAACCCAGGGTACAGGGTTCAAGCCTGAGGTATTTTCTAATGACCACCAGCAGGTATCCTGAGTTCTCTCTCTATAGCCACCAGTATAAATCAACTGGGGCATTACACACTCACACACAGCTTCATCTGCTGTGCAAAATAAAGTCCAAACAGCTTTGAGTTGCTGGCTCTACAAAATAAAGTCCAAAGTTTCCAAATGGCAGTGCAAAATAAATCCAAAACTATTGAGAGGCTCTGCAACATAAAAATCCAAAGCTGCTATAAGTACCAAAGCTGGCTCTGCAAAATCCAAACAGCTTCATCTGCATTTGCGCACGTCAGAATGCACACTTCCAGTTTCCTGTTTGCGAATGTTCCATTCCAAGACTGCTGACCTTGCAGTCTGATCCCCTTCCAGTCTATGCAGTTAGCACAGCATAGACTTCTAGGGCATCAGCAGTCTGCTGCCTTATTCCTGAATCTGGACTGGTAAGGCAGCAGTCTGGATTCGCTTTCTAGTAATGTTATTGGATTAGACCATTGTGGTACACAGCTGGTGGGGCTGCAGTCCTGCAGTCTGATATCATGAGCTGCCACTGGTAGGCTATGATATATATTGTATAATATAAATTTTTGTACTCATGCAAATGAGCACAGTATAGGCCCATTGCATGTATAAGAGATAGTATATAATTCACAAATAGAGAAGATGACATACAAAACAAACTAGACCTCTTGGTAGTGGTGACACCGTTACTTCAAATGTATATTGTATATCAACAAAATCAAAAACTTAATTTTATGAAATGAAGTACATTACTGTGAAAAGAAAAGTTATCCAAAACTGTTAAAAAATAACCTTTGAAATAGAAAGAAAGTATAACTTTAACCCTAGTCTTCACAATCAGAAAGCCAAATTCACTTCACAGGCATGTTAGTTTACACTATGATCATGGCTTTATTTTGCAAGTTTTAGAAAGGTAGATGTGAATCTGAGGGGAAGGGGTGCTGGAAAGGGTTATTGCAAATACGAGAATTAAAATGGCAGTTAAACTGATGCCAAACATTTGCCTGGGCAAAATGACTATCTCTCTGTAGTTTTCGTTTTAAAAATAATAGCAGTGTGAACTACATTTGAATATTATTTTTTTATACTAACTTAACAATTGATACATTACATATTTCATGCTAGGTTATAAGACTATTTTTTGTTCTTTGTACTTTTAATTTATCTCTGTTTAATTTTTTATCAAAGTTTGGCATAGAT
Organism: Protopterus annectens; assembly: GCF_019279795.1. Lineage (NCBI taxonomy): Eukaryota > Metazoa > Chordata > Ceratodontiformes > Protopteridae > Protopterus > Protopterus annectens. The sequence continues at coordinate 242,080,608 of NC_056736.1, read as the reverse complement.
ACAATGCCTATTCCTTTAAGAGAGGTGTTCATACGATTTGTTTGTTCTATTTAAAAAAAGGCCTGGTTTTATATTTTGGTTCTGATGAAGTCGATATATGTAGAGGACAAAAGTGCTTAATTATTTAATAAAGTTTTTGTTATTACTTATTTGGTTGGCTTTTCCTGTTTGCTGTGTGTTATTTCCTTACAAAGTTATACTTAAATATATAATGTAATAATCATCATAAGAATATTTTGCCACATTTCATAAAAGGAACTATTTTTATCAAACCAGCAAAAAGACACACACACACACACACACACACACACACACACACACACACACACACACACACACACACACACACACACACACACACACACACACACACACACACACACACACACACACACACACACCAACATGCAAATCTCAACAGCACATGTTAACAAATACAGATGCAACATCCATTTTCCAGGTACAATAATGCTTCCCTAAGGAAAGCATTATTGGGCGATAAAGGGCCTTTCATGGGAGGCGAAAATCTCCATCTGTGGTGTAAGGTCTCACAACACCATTGTCCATTATTTCCCTATAATGTCAAACCCTGTTAGTCATTATTGCTTATATACTGAAAAGCTGCATGCTTACAGCAGGAGGCAATATAGTCTTTGGGATCCCACTAACACTGTGATATCATTCACCAGTACCTTAAGCAATACCTTAAGCAGCAGACCTACAATAAATTATTTACAATGTGTTAGGGTTAGCATATCAGATGTCCCAGCCTGTTCACTTTGCCCCAGGTGATTTATCTTAGTTTTCTTGTTCCGGGTCTTATCCTACATGTCAGTTGTCTTTCTTCTGCACTCTGATGTCATTCTCTCCTCTGCACTGACTGACTTGCCACCAGTGCTGATATTTGCTCACCTCCTGCCCCTGTGCTAATGGTCATCATTAGACTCCAGAAGCAGTGCACCATTAATGTGCAAGGCACTGAGGATGGTCTCTCTTCCTCCATCTGAAATGTAACTTTCTTCTTTCTTGTTACAGAAGTAACCCTGTTGTAAGATACAAATTAATGCAAACATTGCACAGGATATTTAAGGAAGCCTGATATGCTTGCAGTGCACATCCTCCCATACCCCATACATTACAATCACTGCAAACGTTTCCAAAAGCATGCATCATAGTACCCTCTAGTCAAGCACTGTAACAATAATGGCTACAGCAATATTTTTAAGTTCAAAACATCATTGTGATCATGTGATTTAAATGAGATCTTGTCAGTGTGTATACATAAATACTGTCACTAACAGCATCTGAATTTTAAATATTATACCAGAACTGAAATAATACTGAAACATTTCTTCATGGCATTACACACAGGTTCTGAACAGGAATTTTGGCAAATTACAGGAAAAGGGCAGAGGAAATCTAGTACCAAGATTTAATTTCATAAAAAAGGAAGTTCTCAAAGTCCCTGACATTTTCTTGTACAGTTCCCCTGTCCCAGCTGAGAGCTGTTTTAGCTCCTAGCATCATCTCTACAATTTGGGATAAACTGAAACCTGATACCAAGATTTAATTTCATAAAGAAAGGAAGTTCTCAAAGTCCCTGACACTTTCTTGTACAGTTCCCCCATCCCAGCCGAGAGCTGTTTTCACTCCTAGCATCATCTCTACAATTTGGGATAAACTGAAACCTAATACCAAGATTTAATTTCATAAAGAAAGGAAGTGTATGTTCACATTTTATTGCATTATATACATTCTTATTCTTTTACTAACACAGTAGTGGTTAAAAAGTTAGTGCATTGGTCACACACCTCGCTAGGGATGACAGCTGTGTGGCATAAATGTTTTTGTTTTTCCCCTTCCAAGATCAAAAATTAAAAGATTATGCCTTATGGTTTGTTTTCCCAGAAATGTTTTTGTCACTCTAGCAGAGATAAAACTTGTACTTATTTTTTGTCCTTCACTCTCTGGGATGGTTACAGAACTACCTCTCTAACCTTAAAGGGCTTCACTGACTGTTTCTTGTTTTCCCAGGTTCTGTGGTCGGGGTTCTCCTAAATACTATTATAAAATGGACTTTACTTTCCCCCCTATGCACCTCCCCTGCCCCTGTAATATCCAGTAGTAGCCTACCATAGCTTTTATAAACCTTAGGCACCACATTTGAATTTGCCACAACAGCTGCTCGTTTTCCTGAATTGTGAGTGTCCCCACAGTAAGTGGTTTCTGTTGTTAAATAGCCTCTTAATTCAATATTATTTGCTGTATGCAAGTTTTTAGTTTTATACTATGTTATACTATTTTAGTAGGTATAGGAGAATTGCATACAATGAATAGCTGCATAATTATGTGCTCTCTGTCAGTGCCACTATTTTCCACTGTTATGATATTGCAATGGCTGATATATCTTTTTTTAGCAGTCTTAACGTCAACTGCCTAGAATCTGTAGCATACGTTATGGGCACTTATTAACTGTTTAAAACATACTTAATATTTTATCTTGCTGAACGACTTACCTGAATATGTGTATACATAGACCAGTGAAATGCTGCGGCATTTTTTAGCTATTGTACTGCCACACCTACTTACCAATTATTTAAGTGCTACCTTGTGCTGTTGCAGTTTGCTTATCAAATCTCTAAGTATATAATGGTGTTTTCACATTGTTAGTGCTTTTCCCTCTGTACCTTATCTGCATTTCACAGTACGCCTGTAGTTTAATTGTATAGTTAGGATTGCATTACCTACTGAACCCTTATGTGTGATTTTATAGCAGCTGAAATACATGTAATGCTTTTTAGTTAATACAGTATAGCACCTCTAGCCTCTTTATTTCCTTTATTTTCCCACTAATTATCCTTTCTCTTTCACTGTCTTCTTTTAGGTATCAGATGACACTTTCTTGTACAGCCACCATCCCAGTGGAGAGCTCTTTTCACTCCTAACAACATTGCTACAAGTTGGGATAAACTGAAACTTGATACCAAGATTTAATTTCATAAAGAAAGGAAGTATATGTTCACAGTTTATTGCAATTTATATATATATATATATATATATATATATATATATATATATATATATATATATATATATATATATATATATATATATATATATATATATATATATATATATATACCCCCATTCTTTTCCTAATATGATAGTGGTTAGAAAAATATTGCATTGGTTGCATGCCTTGCTAGGGATGACAGCTGTGTGGCTTAAATGTTTTTGTTTTACTCCCTTCCCACATATGCAATTAAAACCCTACACCTTACAGTTTATTTTCCCAGTTATATCTAAGTGCAGAGGTCTTTTGTCACAAGAGCAGAAATATAACTCATACTTATTTTCTGTCCTTTACTCTCTGGGATGGTCACAAGACTACCTCTCTTATCTTAAAGGGCTTCACTGATTGTTTCTTGTTTTCCTGGGTGTCTACACACTCCATTCACCCTTGCTACACTTGGGCTCACTCCGCTCCTCTACCCTCGCCCCATTTCTGCCCAGCCCCATCTTCCTCAAACATATACTCTCAACAACTTAGCATAGCCACATCAACCCCATCACTGAATTGCGCCACGCTAACTAGACTCTCCCTCACATCTAGTATCCGTACCCCTTTCCACAATCACCGACCCACCTACTCATCTTTGGCAGCTCACATCTGACAATATTGTTCTTCTATTTTCTCTAACTCCCACATCAATCATGTTTCTGATATATATCTTAAGCCCCCTGCTCTTATTTCTCATTCCTAATCTCCTATCATGCAGAACTGAATTATCTCATCTCCAACCCTCACACACACACACACACACACACACACACACACACACACACACACACACACACACACACACACACACACACACACACACACACACATCCCTTACCTAATAAAGACACTCTCCTTCCATTCTTATTATCTCCTTCTCTATTTAACATCTCCAGTGTACAACTCCTTAAACTCAAAATATTTACACTAACTCCTATATCAGAAAAACTCAAATACAAATTACTCAGCTACTACAATAATCCTTCCAAATCCAGCCCACCCACAGCCCTTCTACTACATGAGGACATTCACCCCACCCCAGATCGTCCCATCCCCACTCCATGCCCCCAGCCTTACTCATCTCACCACTAAACCTTCACTCACTAGTCTCCAATCTCCTCCCACACCCTCTGCTACCAAACACCTAATATCTACTCAACAAACTTACAAAGTGTACTTACAAAATTACGGACTTACACTCTTGGATTGCCCATCACTGTCCACATATCATAACCCTATCCAAAACATGGCTAAAACCACATATCTCTAACACAGAAATCTTACTCCCCACTACAACATTTACTGCCTAGTCAGAAACAGCAAAAAAAGGGGAAGAGTAGAAATAATGTACTTATACCAACTCAAATTATCCCCCTACCAGTAGTTCTCCCAAACTTCCTCCCAGCTGAAATATTTATTCTAAATGGTCACATTAACCCACAGAATAAATTTGCTATTGCAGCCATCTATATTCCACCTGGAAATAATATTCATATTCTATAAACTATCCTGTCCTGGATTTCTCTCCACATCCCCTAAGAAATTATTATCCTCAGAGATGTCAACACTGATTGGCAAAAAATATCAACTATGTCTCCAGAACTTAACATCAATCTTCACGGCTTCAACCAACTCATTATAACACCAACTTGCCAAAATAAAAATAACAAAAATATTTCCACCATCAATTGGATCCTTACCTCTGCTCCTAACCTATACCATAACCCAGACACAATCCCCAACTCCCTGAGTGACCACCTCCCCATCATTGTACATAGACAATCTCTACAGATACTCAAGGCCCATCTTTAAACAGACTGCCATAACGCTCCTCCTTTGATCTCTAAATATTCAGTAATAGGCTCTCATCTATTAATTGGTCTAGGCTCAAAAACCTTCCTCTCAGTGATGCAGTTCTAGATTTCAGTTGTACTTCCCTTGATATCCTTAACAGTTTGGCTCCACTAAGAAAAGTTAGGATTAAAACAGGCAATACCACTTGTCTCTCAAAGGACACCCTCACATTTTGAAAAATTGGGACAGCACCTGGAAACTTTGGCTAAAAACAAAATCTACTGTGGTACTTCAAAAATATAAAGAACTCAGGAATCTCACAAAAAAGCATATTAACAAAGACAGAAAAATCTACCACGAGGCCCAGACCACTGACAACTCCAACTCCAAAAAATTCTGGTCCACAATAAACAAGATCTTACTCCCAGGAAGACCCACTACCCCTGACCCCTATACCAACAATACTGCTCAAGAAAACACCACTCTACTAAACTCTGATTTCATTGATTCAATTCACAGACTAACTCAAAATCACCAAAGTACAAATCTTCTAATCAACACTCCTAGCACTACAAGTATCACCACTTTTTCTCTAAATTCTGTTCCTACTGCTTATATAAAATCTCTGCTACTAAAACTGAAACCATGCTCCCCATCTGCTGATTACTTCCTACCCCTCTTTCTTAAACTCACAGCTCCCTCAATAGCCTACCCTTTTTCTTTACTCATAAATAGGTCAATACAAGAATCTACGGTGCTGATATCTGGAAATCGTTGTACAATATACTGTTGCACAAATTAGGTAAGTCCACAGATCCATCAGATTACAAGCCCATAGCCATTCTCTCCCCCTCTCTACAATTCTAGAAAAATGCATACACAGTTTCTGAACTATCTACTTCACAAAAACCTCCTGACTCCTACTCAACATGGTTTCAGGATCAACCATAGCACATCCACCGCCCTTCTGTCATTTACGCATACTGTCACAGAGGCCAGAGACAAAAAACAACTAGTGTCATGTCTTTTCCTGGTCCTCTCAAAAGCTTTCGACACTGTCTCTCACTCTAAACTTCTATCTAAACTAGCGTATCTCAACCTCTCCTCCTCTGCATTTCTCTGGTTCTCTAACTACCTTTCAAATAGACTACAGTCAGTCAGATGGCTTTCTGCCTGCTCCCCTTTCTTACCCATCCAGGCTGGCATCCCCCAGGGCTCTCTCCTGGGACCTCTGCTTTTTAACATCTTCACAAACATCTTCCACTCTTCCTGTATCTCCTCCTTCCTGATATAATATGCAGATGACTCTACCCTTATCTCCTGCTCTGATGACATCTTTCACCTTCATCAATCACTCAAAACACATTTCCAACATCGAAAAATGGCTGACTGATAACCAGCTCATCCTAAACCTCAAAAAAAGAAACAACTCTTCCCTTTCCTCCCTAGATCTCTCTCCTACCATAAAACCACCTTTTCCATCTCCTCACAAGACAATAACACTATCAAAGCAGATTCTCATACTAAACTTCTGGGAACTATAATTGATGTCCAATTAAAATTTGACCTCCATATTCAACACTGTATTAAAAAGAAAATCAAAAAAATGTGTCTTCTCTATAGAAATAAAAAAAATCCTTGCCTCCAACACTCTCTGGCTCAGGCTTTCCTCCTACCTTGTCTTCTGTACACCTCTCCTATTTTCACATCCCTACAAGCTACTCTAATAACCAAACTGGAAATAACTTATAACAACATTGCTCGATTTGCCAGCAATCTACTATATAAATTCCATCACTGCCATGCTTTAAAACAGCTTCAGTGGCTAGAGTTTCCCCAGCTTCTTCTTCTTACACAGCTGTAGTTTACTCACATCTTACTTAACAAACCCTCAACTTGTCCTGCTTTCTCCTCTCTCATATACCTCTACACTCCCTCTCGAACTCTATGCAGCTCTGATTATTACTTCTTAATAACTATAAGGCAAACAAAATCATTGGTAAAGTTCTATTTAAAAGCACAGTTTCCCACACCTGGAAAAACCTACCACCAAATATTCGCAACCTCAATGGCACAACCCATTTTAGAACTGAACTTAAAAACTGCCTTCCCAATTCTAGCTCCTATCCTTGCCGGGACCCTACTTAATACCCCTTTCTTCTCACTTCTCTACACCAAATTCAGCTCTCTACCTATCTGCCTTTTAAGACTTTTACCCTCTGTAATTACAATACATTTCACACATTTTATTAGCAATGTAGTTTCTGATTGTTGTAAAATCATAAAATTTAGCATGAGACTAATTTCTGTCTCATGCTATTATTTATTTTCTGTATTTAATTTCTCATTTAATTTATGTTGCTATGAATAATATAAAATGAAATAATCTGCGCTACTCTTCTTGCTTCTAAATGGAATTTTTTTGTTTGTCATATCTATGACTGTATTTTATAACTTTGTAACATACTTGTTTTTTTTTTGCTTTTATGTTCATTACTGTACTGCATCTTTTGTTTGTGTCGTGGACCTTTTCTCCTTGGGTCTCCACTGAAAACAGGCCTTTCGCTCAGCTGGACTAACCTGGTTAACAAATGACAAATAAATAAATAAATGGAATTTACATCTGAAGGTGCATGGGATAAAACTGAGTACATATAAGACTGTTATCATGGGAGCAAATGGGGAATTCAGAGGAAGATGAAAATTGAAACTGAAGGGAAAATAGGGAAACAGGTTAACAGGTTTAAGTATGTGGGAGGATGATTAAGGAGAAGGAAGTCTGAATAAGGAGGTCATAGCAAGGATCTTCAGGTGCTGCATCCAACTGGCAGAGACTCAGGGTTAGTGTGTGGCAGAAGAATGCAGATGAAGCTGAACAATAATGTGTACAAAACAGGTCTATGTCAGAAGATTAATAATGTGTACAAAACGGGTTTATGTCAGAAGATTAATAACGTATACAAAATGTGTCTATGTCAGAAGACTGAAAGTTCAGAACACTGAAAATCAAAATATCTAAAACTTAAAATATCGAAAATATTTTTAATGCAGGGGCAAGCCCCCCTGCACCTGTCATGTGGGGGCAAACTCCCACACACACTGCTAATTATATATACCAACTGCAACATCTCACAACACTGGGAAAAGGGTAAATTCCATTTTCGATATTTTAAGTTTTAGATATTTTGCTTCACAGTGTTTTGAGCTTTCAATCTTCTGAAGGGGATCCTATAAAACAGTGGTGTATCTGTATATGTTATAGAAACCTGAGTAGTGAAGGCAGAGTAGTGCAGGAAGCTAAAGGTGATAGAAATGAAGTTCATGAGATGGATGGTAAGATCCGCACCACAGTCAAGAAGAAAACATTATGAAATTAGAATAGAAACAAAGTATCTCTTGTTGAAAAGAAGGTCCAAAAGAACAGATTACTGTGGTTTGGTCACGTGTTGGAAACCAGAAGATGATATGGTGAGGAAGATTTGGGAGAGACAGGAAGAAAGAAGGAGGAAGCAAGGACATCCAAAAAAGAGATGAATGGGTTGCATGAGAGAAAACCTGTGACAGTCAGGCATGACAGTTTAAGAAGATTGGAGAGTGGCATTGAATCAAGAGATGTGGTGACAGATGACACAGCACTCTAACCACATGTAGACAATGAGGCAAAGTGGTTGATAATCTGTATATTGTTAGATATTCCAAAGACACTGAATTTCAAGCTCATTCTTGCCTTACCAGTACCCTCCTTTAGGCAGCACCCTGTTTTAGGACGGTCATACCAGTGAACCTTGGAGATTTCCATATAGTTGCCTAGTTTATGTTTACAGAAGACAATGAGTTGCATTGCTTAGCATGTAGGAAAAGTGATGATGATGCTTTATTTATTTATGTATGTTATTTATTTATTTATATTGGTTAGCCAGCATAACCTGGCTGTACTAAACATATGGAGTGCAAAAAAGGCAGTGAAACCCATGAAGCACTGACCTGATATCCCAACTTTCAGCACCAAAATTCTGCAGGATAAAGTAAAAGATTAGGAATAAGGATAACTGTACAGAATGTCAGATCTGGCTGCACCAACTTAGCAAAATTTAGCAACAATAAATAAATAAAGACCTGTTTCCAGAGGACAGTCCAGTTAAGGATTTTAGCAGATTGTTATGCAATGTTCTTCTATAATTCTAAACTGACACTTGAGAAGTTTAAATCTTACCCTTCCAAGGTGAGGTACCAGGTCTGCATACATAGACATGGTTTGGTTGGTAGAATACTAATGGAAAGAATAGAAAGGGACTGTAGCTGGTGTCTCCATGTTACCCTGAAGTTACAAAGTCTTACATTATTTTAAATTTTAACAGCATGAGATGTCTCTCATAAAAAGTATATGTCAGAAGTTATAATCTACCACCTTAACACAACTTAAAGGAGCAAAACTTAAAAAAAAAAAATAAAACATAACAAATAAAGACAGAATTCAATCAGAATGTAAACATTCAAAAATGCTTTCACGCTTAAGCTTCCTCAGGTCCATCTCAAAAGTGCTTTGCAGTTATATATATATATATATATATATATATATATATATATATATATATAAACTGTGTCCATGAACATATAGGGTGTGGTACCCTAACCAGCTTGCTTGCTTGCAGAAGGAAGTTTGTGCATGTACAAATAGGACACATTGTGTTTCTACATTATGTGACTGATATCCTCCATTTGTAATGGAGACTTGTATTTGAGACCTCCATCATATCCTCATTTGATGTTCTCTTAATGTTTATATAGCTATCTCTGTGACACAGCTGTGCAAAGTATCTGTTTTATACAATAATGGATTACCTAGAACAGATTTTTATGGCTCATGAAGCTTTGAGTGCCATTTATCAACATCCATAGGGTACTCTGCAAGGGATAGTATCATTCTATACATGCCATATACACATTCATAAGACTTCATTAGCTGTAGAATGATGACTTTATATGCCCTCTTTAGACATACATGACAAACATTATACTTTGTACATGTTTTTTACTAGAGTTTGGTTACATGTGTTTCTTGTGCCTTGCAATTGTACATAATTGCAAAGTTAGTGAAAGCACTAACTGTGCATTATATGAAATGATTGTACTCTGAAAAATACTCGTGTGTCCAATATCACCATGTAATTTCTGTAACAATGGAGACAGAGTGAAGCATCAGTAACAAACAGACTGCATGTGTGGTAAACTGCATATCAAAGGTTGCATGTTGCTGTTCATATTACATTTTATGTAGCTATCACAGTCAGGTTTCAATAGGCTAGCAGTTCAGTGTGACTTGTACTGCTCAATGACTAGAAAATAGCTGCAGTGGCAATCCATGGCTAATAATCAAGCTCTTCTACTTCTGAATTATGTAGAGTGACAGCTGCAGAAAGTTATGGACTGTAAGGCTGTTAAGGTCAAAGAGCTATATGTATGTTCACAATCATTGTTTTGAAATGGATAGCTTACCACACAGGTATACTGTATATTCAAATATTTCTACCACTCCGAATGCTATGCTGCTCATTGCTAAGCACTGTAGAACTGAAAAAAAAGCATCAAAGCCATAGGTGTTTGAATAGGGGAAAATGGAAAAGACTTTGTGGGAAGGTCTGTTCTTTGCTTCTTCCAACTTTTCAGGGCCAGTTATTGGAACAGGCAAGGAATACATTATGGGCCTATACTGCCATTTCAAAGTGTGATGTAATGGCATTGATGCTGAAGAAATCAGATATGCTGGATGTACTGTGACCTGGGATCCTGTCTACCTATACTTGCAGCATGAGAAGGAAGCAGCAAATTCATTTCTCTTAGATGTGGAGAGAAAACAATTGGCAAGATTCATTAAACTCCCTGCACAGCCTACATGGAGTGTATCTGTGTACACAATAGTGGACAGCGCATGGCAGCTCCCAATGCATATTAATTAGGTGTGGCACACCTAAGTTAGGTTTTTCAGCTCATGCCAGTATTGCTGGCCATGAAACCTTCTAAATCAACATAGATATTGAGCCCATGTAAAGGAGAGCACAGATGGTCTGTCCCATCCCCAAATGAAAAATACACATCGCATCATGCAAATCATTCCTCCCAATCTCTTAGGGCAAGACATCTGGACAAAGCCATAAATAATGGGTGGGGAAAGAGCCAGAAATAAGTTCACATTTCAAATATCACTCTTAAAACTAAGAAAAGTGATAGAACAATGAGGTTTGCAGAAAGCAGCTCTGCTGCCACTCCCCCCAGGAACAGTACACATTGCAAGTCATGCAGACCTCCCAACCTCTTACAGTAAGACATCTGAACAAAGCTATAAATACTGGGGTGACAAAGGGCCAAAATAGGGGTAATGTTTAAATACTGCCCCTACAACCTTAAAACACTGATAGAATAACAGGTTTTGCAGTAGCATGAATGTTCCGAAGGGTATGAAATCTGAATCTTGAACATTTGTCAATATTTTCTGAATTCAATCCTCAATGATTTGCTAGTGATTTGCCAAAAAAAAAAAAAAAACATTTTGTGAGAAACAGACCAAAAATATGAAGCACAAATCTGCACATTCAGTGAAAAGCTGTACAGTTGAGAGATATGACTGAAATAGGTTTCCCTTGTTTGAAATTTGGCAGGGTCCTAAATGCATTTAAATGAGGAAAAATCATGCGAGGGACACTGCCATGGATATTTCATTCTGCATTTATTACTATCATATATTTTATTGTTTCTAATTTTTCTCTTTTTTGCATATGTTTGCAAAATGCTTAGCTTGTTTGTGCATGTATCAGACATGACCCAGACAGCCAAAAATAGAAACCGGATGCATTCAATTAATACCTCTGGTCACTGCAAAAACCCAGTAAGTGACACTGTGCTGCACTAACACAGTCAAATTAACAATGAATACTAATATAGGAGATGTCATGTAACTAATCCTGTTGTTATACATGTTAGGTCTAGGTATGGAGTGTAAATGGTCTTGAGTTCTAGTACAGGGTGAGTAAAGCTTTCTTTTCCTGTGTTGACATTGCAGATTTTACAAATGAAGTGCAACATAGACAAGTGGCAACAGCTGTAAGCTTAGGACTACTATACACATTGTCCGGGGTTTGAAAACCTCATATGCCATACTCTTTTAATGATGCTCTACATCACATCATATTTATTCTCACTCATAAAATCTGACATGTAGGTGATATTAATATATATACATGCCTGAGGGCTGAGACACTAATATTGTGTCAGTTATATTTGACTAATCATTAATATGTGTATTTTGCACATATTAGTAAAAGCATGATTGTGGTTGTAATGTGTACAAAATGATTGACTTCAACAGTTGGCTAAGATTCTGGTGTCATTCCAAGGGGATCCAGTATCTGTCTGTCTGGGACAATATGATAAACAGACCATGATGCTTTGCCAGAGATGGCCTGCACCTGTCACCACTGGGATTCTGCCAAAGGCTCTTGCTGCCCCTATAGTGCCTTTTTTAGGCAGGGATCAAGCATCAAATACACCACCATAGTAGACATAAACAAGCGAACTCTAAGGGTAATGCTACTCAATGCTAGAAATCTAAAGCTCAAAATGCACACACTCAAGGCTCTCCTTAAGATGGAGAACATTGACACCTGTCCACTGACACAGACCTGGTTTAGGGCTCTAGAGAACACCCCTGCATTACCAGGCTACAATTCTTACCATACCTTTTGGCCACCCAATGCAGACCAAAATACTAAAGGAGGAGGCGTGTCCATATTCATAAAGGATATCTACATCTCCAGGATAGTTGCTCAACATAATGCCTCTGAAATTATCCAAGTACAATTAACACTGGTCAAGACTGAAATTCAGGTTGTAGCGTGTTACAGATCCCCTGCCATGCCCCAGGATGCCCACTCCATGTTTCTTGATATACTGGATAATATTAGGATACAGCCCAATACCCTAATTTTTGGAGATTTTAACTACCCCTCCATCAACTGGGAAAACTCATTACTAACTCAGTACTAACTCATTTGCCCAGTGTCTTATGGAATTCATCAATTCTAATGCCCTGGACCAGCTTGTCCATACCACTACCAGGGTAGCAGCATCCTGGACCTGGTCATTACCAATATGGGTAATAGATGCTCCACACCAGAGGTCAACTCCTCGGTGGTCAGGTCCAATTACAAGCTAATCACCCTAGACATCCATATTACACCCACATAGATGGAAAATAGTGGCATGACTGCTGAGTCATATACAAATGCACTGTATAAGCACATACATGAGTGCATGGACTGTACCATCCCTAACAGAACCAATATGCTATCCACCAGAAAAAGGAAGCCAATCTGGTGGTCCCCTGCCATAAACAAGCTCTAGAACAGAAAGAAAAAACTGTTGCAGAAAAGAGTAAAATCGCATGACTGCAGTAACTCCCTCGGCAGCCTCAGCAAAAAGCTGAGATCCCTCATATAATCCGCCAAAACTAGTTATGAAAATAAAATCACCTTGGATTCTAAACACAACCTCAAAGCCTTCTACAGCTATGTCAAGAATGTCAATGGCAACGATCAGATATGCTCTGAACTACAGCACAATGGCACTACATTTACTGAACCAAATGATATTGCCAGCATCCTGGTAGACAGGTGCAGTGCTAACTTCACCCACCCTCACCCCCCCACAGGACCCATCCCCATACTGGCTGATTGCAAATCCCCTGAAATTATGGGCGCACAGGTGATGGTGCACTCTCCAAAGCCAAGAACACAGCATCTATGGGACTGAACAACATCCTGGCTGCATTCTGCATGAACTACAGAATGAAAAGGCACCCCACCTAAGTACCATGTTCAACCATAGCCTCACTTCAGGCTTTGTGCCTAAGGAATGGCACACAGCAACAGTCACACTCCACAAAGGGGCTGCCACCACAGACCCTGGGAACTACCACCCCATTAGCTTGATGAGCCTGGTCTGCAAGGCCATGGAACGCATCATCCTAGAGCTTATAAACAAAGACATAGGTTACCTCCAAACTCTGGACCCCACTCAGTTTGGGTTTGTAAAAGGTAGATCATGCCTCCTAAACCTGATTGACTTCTTTGAAGCAGTCACTAGAACTGTAGATGAGGGTAAGGTAGTGCACACAGCCAATCTTGACATTGCCAAGGCTTTCAACACCATCCCCCACTCTGGTATTATAGATAAACTCACTGGACTAGGCATAAATCCCTATGTCACAAGATGGGTGGCCAACTGGCTCACTGACAGAACCCACACAGTGAAAGTACTGACTCCAAATCTGACTTCAGACCAGTGAAAAGTGGAGTACTACATGGTTCTGTCCTGGGTTGTCTCCTGTTCAGTATCTACATCTCTGAGGTCCAGAGTAATACAGCTGGTCTCTGGCAAACAAAATTTGCAGATGAATGCAAACTAGGAGCCATAATTGATTCACCTAAAGATGTGGACATTCTACAAAGAGGTCTCACTGAGACTGATGCTTGGTGTCAAAATCATGGCCTAAAGCTTAATGCCAAGAAGTGCACTGTCATTCTCTTTGGGAAAAATACTGTACCCATGAACTACCACATATGTGGTAGGCTACTAAACACTGAAAGTGTGATAAGAGACCTTGGGGCACATGTGGATAGTAGTCTCTCCTATGATAATCATGTTGCTACAGTAGTCAGGAAATTCTTCTACATGGGACACCTCATCACAAAGGGGTTATCCTCCAGAAAAAGACATGTTATCATTCTTCTCTACTCATCCCTTATTAGACCCATCATAGAGTACAACGCCCCATTTGGCATGTACCTTGCAAGACATCTGCACCAGCTGGAAAGGCCACAGAAATACCTCACTAAGAGGATTACTGGCCTCAAACAGATGCCATACGCTGACCGTCTCAAAAACTCCAGCTCTACTCCATCGCATATCATCTACTCCAAGGTGACCTCTGCCTAACGTACAAAGCCATGTCTAACCCAGACATAACGGACATGCTACACTTAAGGAAATCCCAATCTCTCCAAGCCACATGCTGCAGGGACCTAAACCTTGTCACCACAATTAACAGAACATGCTGGAGGGATAGATTCCTGTCCTAGAGACTTCACCTGCTCTGGAATAGGCTGCCCATTCATGTCAAGCAAAGCTCCTCATTAGCTCTCTTTAAGAGAAATCTTGACAATTGAATGGGTAATAGGAAATTCACCCTGGGAATCATTGCTGTGGCTCTACTCCACAGGGGCACAGGAAAATAATTTTCTTGGATGGCGAAAGCCAGGGAACTCGTTTGGCTAGGCTTGTATAGGCCCTAGAGCTGATGGCCTAGTACTTACCTATGAACCCATGAACCTATGCTGATGCAAGTATATTTCTACAATCACATTTGAATAACAGAGCCACATAAATGGCTGCATATCAAATATCCTTGGAACTGCATTTTTATCTCTTTTTTTTTTTATTGTCCACTGTTGCTCGCTGATTACCATCATGTACCCTGGCTTACCATGTTTGCAGGATGGTAAGTGGCACACAGCATTTTCAAATGTAGCAAAAAATAGACAGTGAGCATGCTCAGTAAACGCAATACATGTAATTGGCAGGAAAACATATATTTAAAGTAGAATTGGTGGGAAATGCTCATTCAACATTGAGCTTGAACTTTAGGAGACATGACTGGTGTTGGAGAAGGTGTGTGCTTTTGTGAGCAGGGGTGTTCAGGAGTCCCAAGTTTTTATTGGGCTCCTAGTTAAGGAGCATGGCCCATGCCTATTGCAGTGGGACTACTCAGGTTCTAAGTATAATTCTGAGGCCTGGCCTAGTTTAGCTATGGCTTTGACCAGTGTGACAGGTATCCCAAACACTGGTGAGCAGTGTTGTCATCAGTGGATCAGGGAAATGTAAACCAGGGGGCACTCTACAGATGTGTAAGTATAAAATTAATTGACCAATAGTAAAAGTTATAGCTGAATATAGTCAAAACTGGTATTCAGAATTGCATTCTGTTTCATTTTTCTTTTCCACAGCTGCTGAAGAATGAGCTTTGAATATGAGGTCTCATGGCATGCGCCTGGCAAGGATAAAGGAAGCATGTGGTATGTAGGCATATATAAAGTAGTGTTGTTGTAGTTTTAACCATTAAAGATGGTTTACTTGTTATTTTAGAAAGCTGTATATAATTGAGCATGCATATATCAACTGCAAAAGAAAGCATGCATGGCATACTTTGTAGCACAAAACAAATGTTTCACATTCTCAAATAACAGTGAGAAGGCATGTATAAAGAGTAAAATGACAGCATGCATACAGTGGTTTGTAGTCCAAAAGCAAAGTACAGTATTACAGTAGTCAGCGGTTGTGGGGTCAAAGACCACACTTTTCACATATACAATAATGTGTAAAATAGTGTTATGTTTTCAGCACTACATATATATATATGTATATATATATATATATATATATATATATATATATATATATATATATAGATATATACACAATACTGTTAGCTAATAATTATTACAGGAAGTTGCTTTCAGACCTCAATACCTCTGGCATGACTGACCTGCTGTCAAGTTTAAGCATGTATATGTGCAACATATGCACACACAAATGACTGTTGGCTGCAATCCGATCAGTACTACAGTGTCCATCTGTTGGTAACTGAGTAGTCATCAAAGTAGTCAACAAATTTAGGAGTAACAGAATAGATCAAATTAATTGTAGAAAGCTTTTGTATACTAACTATGAGGTTAGTAATGTTTTCTTTTTTTCTCTCACCCCACCTCTTATCTTCCTTTTTTATTGTTTAATTTGCATTCATTTTGTTATTATTATTATGTATAATTTTGTATTTCTTTTTTTAATTTATTATTTCTGATTGTGTTATATAATTTATTTTTCTTATTTTTCTTATAAATACATTTGATTTTTGTTTTCTTGGTTCACCTATTTATTTTTTATGCGTCAAATTTTTTTGCATTGCAGGGTAGGCAGGCCCCCTTTGATTCTCCTACTCTCACTTTACTGGCTACAGCACCAAGGCTCAGCACATCTGGGATGCTTCCTGGCAGCACTCCCTCTGCTCCACTGCACTACTTGAGCCCTCAGGTAGTTCTGCCCAAGTGGAGAAGCCTGGGGGCACTGATGGAGGAGTTGCATTTATCACCCAGAATATGTTACCAGGTATGGTGGGTAGGATTGTCCACCACATGGTGGATGCACGCCTAATCTGGATGGACTGCCTGCTCTCCATCCTGGTACAGAGTACCCATCATAGATGAACATCAAACACTGCAGCCACCGGCTTATTGAGGGGATAGTGGTGACAGTCCACTGAGTGAGGACTTCACTCCCACTGTCACCTGGCCCACAGTCCTTGAGACCTTAATCCCCCCCCCTCACCCCAACCATGGTGTTCACCCCCCTCTTGTGTCCTTCACCATCCCTGTCTCTTGTCTTGTGTGCCCTGTGTGTCAGCAATTGCTTCCTCACTTCACCAACTTGCCTGCCCCAGACATGTCTATATCCCTTCCCCAACATTCTTCTCTCACAAAAAAAAAAAAAAAAAAGGGCACTTGTCCCACCCAAAAAAAAAATCATCCCATACATAGCTCTGCATTTTGCACATGTGTTTACTTGACACACTTGATTTGGTCTAGTTGAATATAGAACATGATTATGTTGTTGTCACATGTGTCTGGAGGTGTTAGTCCAAATTCAGCTAATATTGTATACATCTGGTCATTTTTTACTGTTAAAGAAATGGATAGCTATGGTTCTTTCCTACACCCTTCCTACACTTTTCTGCCCTCTTTTTACTTTGGTTTTCCCCCTGAGTGCTCTCTATTTCACCACGTTTCTGTCTTTCCCATTTTTTTTCTTTAAAGAATCATTTGCACAATAGTGTACAATGCACACCATCACTACGCAACAGAAAAAGGCGTTAGCAGCTGCAAATGTATGTAAAGCTAGTATACACACTTGAAAAATTCATGCCTACAACCCATTTTGAGCCCGCTACCATCTGCCTCCAATAACAATGCACTTAGTTTTATTTTATTTATTTATTTAACATTTGTTAACCAGGAAAGTCCAACTTGGAACAAAGCCAATTTTCACTGGAGGTCCGGGGAGAAATGCTCCATACATGTCTTTGTAATTTACCTATCCATGCACTCAGTCATTTCCTTAGGAGGTGTATTCTATACAATCAATATTAACTATCACATGTTATAATCACATCTACCTTTAGCACTCCCCAGTGCTTGCTCCTTATATCACAAATGTCATATCTTCAACATTAAGTGTGTATGAAGCATCATTGCACAACAGACATTAATGTTTTACAAAGCCTTAGTGTGCAATCCCCATTTATTTTTATAAAGCATGTGTGGGCCATGCTGCGCATTGTCCAGCATTGCTAAGCAAATCAAATACAATTTTTAATAACTAACAGAAATGAGAATAGTAGGGAATAGTATTGGCTATATCTTTTTTTGGAACCCGTTCTATATAGCCAATGAAAGGAACTTATCACTGGCTGAAGTCAATTGCTACCTGCAGCCAAAGATTCAGTTAAGTAGCAGGTGTATGCATCAGCAGTGAAGTATGCAATTTTCTGCTCAGTGTGTAAACTGCACCTGCTGCTCAAATGACTCTGTAGCATCATCTGTTAATGCATTCATCCAATCCTGTTTTGGTTCAAATGGTACTGGGTTCACATACAGTTATATGTAACAGTTTCACATACTTTTAAGTGTAAAGAAATATTATAAATTAGGATACTTATAGGTTCATAGGTTCATAGGTGTGTCCTAGGCTAAAGGCCCTGGAGCCTTTATAAGCCTAGGCCAAAAGAATTGCCCAGGTACCATGCCATCTGATGTAAGTTCACAGTGCCTCTATCCAATAGGGCAACTGGAATGATCCCTGGAGTGAACCTTCTGTTACCCATCCACTCGTCAAAGTTTCTCTTGAAGAGGGACAGTAAGATGCTCTGCTTGACATGAATGGGAAGCTTATTCCAGAGTATGGGCAGTCTTTGGGAGAGGAACCTGTCCCTCCACCACATTCTGTTAATTGTGGTAATGAAGTTGTGATCTCTGGAGCATGTGGCATGGGGGGATTGGGATTTCATTAGGTGTAGCATTTCAAGTAGGGCTGGGTTGGACATGGCTTTGTAAGTCAAGCAGAGATCACCTCTAAGTAGACGATAAAAGACTGAGAACAGCTGAAGTTTCTTGAGTCTGTCCATATAGGACATATGTTTAAGGCCTAGGATCCTTTTTGTGAGGTACTTTTGTGGCCTCTACAGCTGTTGTAGGTGTCTGGTCAAGTACATGCCAAACGGGGTGTTATATTCGATGACTGGTCTAATGAGGGATGAGTAGAGAGTGATGATTACCTCTTTCTTCTTGGATGAGAAACATTTGGTTATAAGATGTGCCACATAGAAGAACTTTCAGACCACAGTGGCAATGTGCTGGTCGAAGGGCTGTCGACCTGGGTGCCCAGATTTCTTATGGCCCCATCAGTGTTCAGTGGGCTCCTGAATCTGTGTCATCATTTTTGTGGAACATGGTAGTGGTTTCAAATACAGGTTTATATAACAGATGTAATTGCTTTTCCTGTAGGCTGATGCCATTGTGCAATGTGCACCATTGCACAGCATTGTGCAATAATTCTTTAAAGGAAAGAAATGAGAAGGAAAGGAAATTGGTGAAATTGGGAACAAGCAGGTGACAAAACAAAGTGAAAGAAGGACAGGAATGGGCAGGAAGAGTGTAGGAAAGAACCATAGCTATCCATTTTTGCAACAGCAAAACCTGATAATATATGATGAGTGTTAGCTATATTTGGATTGCCACTTCCAGAGAGAGAGAGAGAGAGGTGACCACACAACAGTCATGTTGTATAGCCAATTGGACCAAATCAAGGGTTTCATGAAGACACTGGTATGAAATATACAGCTATGTATGTGATGATATGTTTTTTTGGGACAGGTGCCCTATTTCCTTTATGGCAGAGAGAGAGAGGCATGTTGGGGTAGGGATCTAGGTATGTGTGGGTAAGGATCTCGGTATGTGTGGGTAAGGTAAGGTGGATGGGTGAGGAAACAATGGAAGACAGACAGGAGATACAAGATGAAACACAGGGATGATGAAGGACACAAGGGGGGGGTGAACACTGTAGATCAATGTGTGTGAATGTAGTTTTAAGAAGCTATATAAAGGCTTGCACGGGTGTATAAATACTGAACACATACATGTCTGACTGCCATTTTGTAGTACGCTGTTGAGATGTAAGCATGTATGTATGTAAGATCTTTCTGTTCGTCAGTTTGTTTCTATTTTATGATGCTGCTATCCATCCTGATGTGTTTCTATGTATTAAAGCATCTAAAGAAAATACCCCACCTGCTTGTCATCTAAGTTATAGAGGGATGAGCGATATGGTGTCAGAAGCATCATGTATAAAAGGATATGGTATCAGAAGAGGTTTGGCTAAAATGACTTGAGGCATTTTCTTGGAACTTGTGGATTATACAGGTCTGAATCATCCCTACAATGTGCATACTTCGCAAATCATGTCAGAAATGAATTTCAGATATTAAAATTTGCTCAGCACTATTTCTTATTTGTAAAATATGAAATGAGGCATACAGAACATTTTAAACTATACTCACATGAATTGATATGTATGATATTGATAAAAATATTTCAATTACTACAGGAAATGTTTGAAATAAAATCCAAATTGCATAAAATGAATAAAATAAGGGGAAACAACCACATTTTTGCAAAGTATGTATTTTCATATTAAGCAAAGTTATCAAAGTTATCAGAAGTGTATAAAGTATCTGCATATTTGTGCAGTGTTACAGTTAAGCTATTTCACAAACTACAGCCATTACATGGCATATTTCACAGGATACAGCCATTACAGAGCATATTTCACAAAGTGCAGTATTTTGAAGCATTTATCATGCATTTTAATGTTATTACAAGCTCATGGAACAGTTTGTTCATACATAATTACAAGGGCCATATTTTCTCTGTGTTTGTACATACTTTGTGAGCATGGCAGATGGATTTCAAAAATCCAGTGCACTTTTGTATGACAGTAATATTGTTGAGAACTGGAGAATGTTTGAGCAAGAGCACATTTTCATACAGGCTGCATTTTCTGATAAAGATGACCACACAAAGGCATTTACAATATTCTACTTCATTTAGCTGGGTCAGAAGCCATTGAAAGGGAACGTTCATTTGTGTATGCACAGGATATCTATACAGGAAAAGGGGGAAACCATCATATTGTTGTACAGGCTGAGTCAAGGGAGGACCCAGAGTTCTTAAAACATAAATTTAGTGAATTGTGTAACCCCCAGACAAATGTTACAATGGAAAGACACTTATTCTACACAAGGGATCAACAGTCTGGTGAAACTTTTGCAGCATATATAAATGATCTGCAAAATAAGGCTAAAACATGCAGATTTCATGATTTAAGGTATGAGTTAATAAAGGACAGACTTGTATATGGTATTAAAGATGATGCTGTGAGAAAGATTTTGCTTCATGACAGTGATTTAATTTTGAATAAGGCCTTGGAGAATTGCTCACAGAAAAGCACACAAATAATCTTACAAATGAGAATAGCTCTAGAAGGCACAGTGATAAAGCTCATGTTGATAGTATGCAGCATGTGGTTAAAAGAAACAGGCCCCAGCATATGGCAGCACCTGTAGCACCTGCAGCACCCACTGGTAAACCCCAGAACTTTTCAGCAAATTCCAGAGTTTGCACAGTCTCAGTGAAACATAAGAGTGAGGCAGCAAAGTCAAAGCATGGGGCCCAACCTAGTCTCATTGCCAGTTGCCTTAATTGTGGTGGAAATCATGAATCTAAAAGGGAAAATGTTTAGCTTTTGGTCAGCAATACCACAAATGCAGTAAATTGAATCATTTCAAAGAGTTTTGTAAATCAAAAGGCCGATATTCTTTTATCAAAAGGGAACTTTTTTTAATAAGAAATGAGTTGATCAATAAGAAAGCTGCAGCCCTACTCTTTATGTTGTTGGTGTGTCAGTGCTTCATGAAACAGTTAATGCAGTAGATTTAAGGGCAAGGAATGAAGTATTTCGTACTGTTCGGATAAATGGCAAACCGAAAGAGCTCAAAGTTGATACTTGTTCCAAGTGCAATGTTATATCAGCAGAAACATTTGCTAGAGTGTGCAAAGGTGAAAGGCTTGTTTTGGCTAGGTGTGTGAAGCTTGTTGCTTATCAAAGTGAAGAAATTCAAAGGTTCAGCAGTGCTTTCATGTTACTCTGCTGGGAGAAGCTATGACTTATTATTTTATGTATGGATTATTTGTCTCAATAAATTCTGGACCTTTTTGTATTCTAGTCTATGTGGCAGTCTGTTTTCAGTTTTTGGTCTTTCATACTTTTGTTATTATTTTAGGTGGTCAAGGGGTACGTCCAGTCATTATTATGGCTCAGAGACAGTTTGAAAATGAGACTGCTTTCATTTAATAAGGAAGTCCACCAAGTCAGCTTAAAAGACCACTACTCTAATTTCATCTAGTACATTTTTTTCTACTTATGCTGATCTTTTCAAAGACAAACTAGGCAAACTTCCAGTTGTGTACTCCATGAAGTTATACCCAGAGGTCAGTCCAGTTATCAGTGTGGCATGTAAAGTTCCAGTAGCCCTGTAGGACAGAGTCAAAACCAAGTTAGATGAAATGGTGTGGAAAGGTCTGATTTGTCCAGTTGCAATTTGAACTGAGTGGGTATCTTTCATGGTGGTAGCTGATAAGAAAAGCTCAGATGACATCAGAATATGTACTGATCTACAAGATTTGAACAAAGCACTTAAAAGACCTCATCATCCCATGTGCAGTGTTGAAGAAGTCACTGCCTTGATGCCAAATGCCACTGTTTTTTCTGTCTTAGATGCAAAGAGTTCATTTTGGCAAATTCAGCATGACAAAAAATCCTCATTGCTCACTACGTTCTGTACACCGTTTGGCAGGTACAGATCTTTGAGAATGCCATTTGGGTACATTCTGCAAGTCAAGTCTTTCAACGTGCAATGGAGCAACTTTTTTCTGGATATCCTTGTGCTATTATAGTAGACAACATACTAGTGGGAGGAAATGGTGAAGCTGAACATGACAGAGACCTCAGAAAATTTCTAGAAAAGGCATGCCGAGTGAATTGTAAACTCAATCCACACAAATGCAAATTCAGGCTACAAGAAGTCACTTATGTTGGCCATTTATTTACTAGTACAGGCCTATGACCAGACCCTTCAAAACAAACAGCCATTCTTGAGATGCCAGCTCAAGACAATGTTAAAGCCCTGCAACGTTTACTTGCCATGGTTAACTACATAGGCAAGTTCATTCCAGGCTTAAGTCAACTTTCAGCAATGCTTAGAAAGTTAACATGTAAAGCTGTATCCTGGTCTTGGTTAGAGCAACACCAAAGAGCATTTGATGCCCTGACACACAGAATTTCTCGTCCACCAACTCTCAGATGCTATGCTGTTCATAAGCCAGTTACACTTTCCTGTGAAGCTTCACAATTTGGGCTTGGTACAGACAATCTATACAAGGATCAACCTGTTGCCTATGCATCGAGAACTCTTACCCAAACTGAGATAAAGTATGCCCAGACAAAGAGATTTTAGCAATTGTTTTTGCATGTTCGAAGTTCCATGATTATGTTTATGGTAGACCTATCCAGATCGAAATAGACCACCAACCTCTAGTTAATATTTTGAGAAAGTCTATGCATTCAGCTCCAGCCAGACTGCAATGCATGATGCTGAGATTGCAAAAGTATAATTTCAATCTTGTCTACAAGAAAGGCAAACTTCTTTATCTTGCTGATACATTATCCAGATCACCCAGAAACACCACAGGACAGCATACAAATGAGAACCTTAATTTTGAAGTCATGGAAGTAAGACATTTTTCTTCCACACATCTTGAGGAGTTCAGAGATCACACAGTCACAGTTTCAGTTTTATTGAGGCTCAATCACTTTATCAATCAAGGATGGCCATCAAAGCAATCTAGTTTACCTCAAGAAGTTCAACCTTATTTTTCATACAGAGATGAGATTTTTTCTCACAAAGGTATCATTATGAAAGCTTTTCCAAAAAATATGTTTAATTCCACAGTGAATTCTGATTATAAATGCACAGTATAAAACTGAATCAATCTATCTAGAGATAGATTGATTTAGTTTTTTATTGTGTATTTATAATCAGAATTCGCTGTGGAATTAAACAGATTTTTTGGAAAAGGTATCATTGGTTCTTGGATGTGGTATAGCAGTTTTTGTTCCAGAATGGTTTCAATAGTATCATTATGAAAGGTCCAAAAGCAAATGTTCCAAAGTCCTTGCAACAAGATACTATCTTGCATCATAGTCACCCAGGTACTGACTCTACTAAAAGAAGAGTGAGAGGACTAGTATTTTGGCCTTCTGAGTCGCTAGACATTGAGAGAGTGCTTTTATCCTGTTCCATGTGTAATAGTACTAAGTCATATCAACAGAAGGAACCACTTCAGCTAAACCAAATTCCGGAACTACCTTGGTTGACAGTAGCCACCAACATCTTTGAGTGGAATGGTTAACATTATTTGGTGTTAGTAGACTATTATTCCAATTGGTTCAAGATTGGCTTACTTCCCAACCTAGCATCAAGTACAGTCATTACTAAGATGAAGCTTCATTCTGCAGTAGATGGTAGTCCACACAGTTATTTCTGTCAATGGCACACAGTTTACAAGCCAACAGTTCAAAAGATTTGCTGAACAATGGGACTTTGCTCATGTCACTAGTAGTCCACAGTACCTGCAGTCAAATAGTTTGGCAGAACATGCAGTTCAAAGTGCAAAACATTAGAGAAGTCCAAATGAGACAATAGTGATGTTTTCCTGAATCTCTTGAATCTCAAAAATATTCCTCGTGATAAACATCTTGGTTCACCTGCTCCGAGACTTCCGCCAAGACAAATCAGAACCACATTACCAATCAGTAGTCAGTTGTTGGTTCCATGTGTCAAGAGCAACAGGTCAGTGAAAGCCAGTCTGTTGAAGAAATGCCTAACCCAGAAGTCCTACTACAATAAAACCAACAAACCACTCAATCCATTACAAGAAGAAGACGTGGTAAGGATGCAAACGTCCAAGGGTTATGATCAGATTGGTGTTGTGAAGAGTATTTGCCCAGAGCTGAGATCATACATTGTGAAATAACAAAGAGAAGACTTTAGGTGGAATCGGAAGCATTTGAGACCAGTGTCCAAGGCTATACCACAGCATATAGTCTGTGAGAAAGACTCTTTATCTCAAAGTGAGTTGTCCTATGTTCCAATTCCAGTGGAAGTTCCAGAGGACATTCCTGTTCCTGTGACAAATACAGAAGTTCCTGATATGAGCTGTTCACTGAAGACTGTTCCTGTTGCTAAATTAAGTCCAGTTTGTTATGTTACAAGATATGGTCACATCTCTAAACACTGTAACAGATAAAAAGCAACTTGGACCTGAACATTGTGTTTTGTTTGTAATGTGTATATGTGTATAATTGTGCATGTCTAACTCTAGTATTATTTTACAGAGGGCAATCTTTTTAAGAGGGAGGATGTATAGCAATGTGTGTGTATGTACCTTTAAGAAGCTATTCAAGGACTTGCACAAGTGTATAATTACTGAGCATGTGCAAGTCTGACTGTCATTTTGTAGTAAGCTGTTGAGATTTAAGCATGTATGTAAGTAAGGTCTGTCTGTTAGCCAGTTTGTTTGTTTTTTATGATGCTGCTATCAATCCTGATGTGTTTTTATGTATTAAAGCATCTAAACAAAATACTCTGCCTCATCTAAGTTGGAGAGGGACTAGCGACAAACACTATGGATGGGAAGGGGGGACATCAAGAGCCCAATGGCGTCAAGTTTAGAGACAGTGAGATTCGAGTCCTCACCCAATGGACTGTCACTGTCACCTCACTACGCTGATGGCTGCAGTGTCTGACATCTGTGTGTCCTTGTATTATTCAGAACAACAATGGAGAGCAGTGCCTCCACCTGGAATTGGTGTGTACCAACTGTGTGGTGCACAATACTATGCACTAAAACTGGCAGCTCATTGAGTGTGATAAAATCACCACTTCTGCCACTGCTTCTGGAGGGAACCATTGGCCTATCCTGTAGGGCAGAGCTACCTGAAGGCCCAGGTAATGCATGGACAGTAGAGGGGGATGCTACCACAGTGTGTCCCTGACGTGCTGGCATGTGGTGTCATAACAGACATTGTGGGGGCAGGTTGTTCTCATGGGAAAGGCTTAACCCACTGTGCTGTGGAAAAAAATGAAAAAAAAAAAGAATACAAGGAGCAGGGAGAGAGAGAAAAAAGGGACAATATTAGGAACATCATAAGTGACATACAAAGTGATACAATTCTTAAACTCTATTATGTTGCCTTTGCTATAAACAGTACAACTGTAAAAAAACTTTTTTATAATGTGTCTGAATACCCAGTTAATAACAGATGCACATTATAGTACAGATTTACCCAGAAATCCTTGATGTGTGCATATATTGCCCATGTGAAGGCTCCAATTCTACTCATTACAATTTCTACCAGGCCATTTCTGCCACTGCTTGCGAGGTCTGCAGTTATAGTGCAATAATGATGTAAACATAATAGTACTTATTCATTTGTTAACTCTGGTGTTTGGACCCACAGTTGCTGACTACTCTCTACAACCATAGTGTACTGTCTTCCCACAGAGTACTGCATGCATACTCTCCTTTTACAGTTGTGAGATGTATGCTCTAGTTTATAGTACTGTATTCATAGGCCTCAAACTCTTGCAGCAATAGATATGGACAAAGTCATGTGGAATAGCGGAGCATAGTCAACAAATAGGGATGACTCTTACTTGCTCTCACAAACCTATTAAGCTGATAGTGTAACGGGTTTTGCATTTGCATTTGCACTTGTGTGACTTTTCTGAAGGGTCTGGAGTCTGAATGTCATATGTCAATTATATGACTGAAAACCACAATTATATCTGTAACTGGCTCCTCTTCAGATGATCAAAGTTTCAAAACTTCAAACATCATATGGCCGAACACCATATGATCAAAGTTTTACAACTTCGAATGCTCTGAATGGAGATCACAATGCAGCATGGAATGGGAGATTTACCATTCTCCTTGCTGTAGTGCGATCTTGGAATTGGTATATTTAATTAGCACAGGGTGTGGAGGGTGCAGCCTCCTACGTGGGAGGTGCAGGGGGGCTTGTCCCCTGCAAAAACATAAAAGAACATTTTTTTTTTTTAATTTGATGTTTGAAGTTTTAAAACTTTGATCATATGTTCCTTAGCCATATGATGTTCAAAGTTTTGAAGCTACGATCATCTGAAGTAGACCCCTGTAACTATACAAATACTGGACAATCTTTGTAAATCTGTACAGCTGACAGGTATTACTGCATTAGATACCAGCTAAGGCCATACCTCACAACCTCTTACAGCCACAAATGTGGACCAAGCAATAACTACTGGGTTTACAAAGGCACACAAATAGCAACACATTTTACATATTCTTCTATAAACCTAGAAAAGTGATACAATAACAAGCTTTGCAGTAGCACAGATGTCCTGAAAGGTATGAAGTATGAGACACACATGCCATTTTCTGACTGCACTCCTCAATGCTTTGGCTAAGCTATTCCAGACAAACACAAATTATGAGAAGCAAACCAAAATTATGATGCAACAATCTGAACATTCTACAAAACCCGTACAGTCAAGAGGCATTACAAAGCAGTGTTTAACTTTTGATGTTACAATAACAGTACTGTTGTGATGCATACATACCACATGATATGCCTCAGCTGTGGAAAAAACAGAGCAGAACAGAATATCATTATAAATACCAAGCGTTACTATATACAACTTTAAACTATTACACATAATGTCTGAAAGTCATACTTACACATTTGTGGGATGCCACCAGTCCAACATTCCTTGAGCTAACCCTCAAGAGTATCCCTCCTCCTCATCCTGAGGTCTCATAGTAGTTCCTACACTGTCCACCAGAGTAGGGGATACCAGTAGCACTTGTCAGGGCACAGGCCAGATTATTCCATGACTTTGTCCTTGATTGTGAGCCATGATAGCATTGCTGCAGGAGCCGGGGCCCATGTTCATTCACCAGGAGTCCTACAAACACCCTGGGCTCCTGCATACCCCACCTTTGAGCCCTAAATCTCAAACACTCACCAGAAACACCTTCCATGTCTGTCACAGAGCAAGTCCAATGTAGAGCGATATTTTCCCACCAATTGCATGTATTCATGTTTGCTCAGAGGGTGGTCTTTCTGATTTGGCAACATTTGAAAAAGCTGCGCATCTCTTACCATCATTCAAACAGGTTGCAAAGGATGCAACGTGTTTGCGTGATGGTAAGTAATGCAGAAGTTTGGTAACTAATGCAATTTCTATGTTATTTGAGATACGGGTGATTCTGTGATGGTGTTAGCCCAAAGAGAAGGGTATGCCAAGCCACATGGCAGGAATATACTTGCCTGAACATAGTACACATTATATCTGCACTCATACATTTATTATTAATTAGACAATACATAAATTAATAAATAAATAATTGTGTGTCTGACACAATATTGCTGTGTCAGTCCTAAGTCATATATATGTTATATAAGCTACATTAGCTTACCTGATATAAGTGAGAGTGACTATAATGTGAATTGGTACAACATTAAAACTTGAATGACATATGCGTAGGCATGCAGCTGCGGTGACATCCAGTTGTCAAATCACAGGTAGAGGTCCTGCTGCAGAACCCCTTCGCACTGCCACTGAGGAATTCCTGGTGAACATTGCCACCCAAGACAGCTCCCAGCAATCCATGGCACATTATGCTCTGGATGTGGGCGCATCCCAAAGAAGAGCTTCCAGGTAAGTTCCGTTAGATGATAATTAGAATACCCTGGTATAGTGGAATAACATAAATAATGTATATGTCTGTGTCAAGTTGTTTGTTGGGTGGGTGGATTTAGGATTGCTACAGTTTGAAGCTTGATTTGATGTTGCCAGCCACATTGTTGTTGACATTTGAAATACTGCTGATATAGAACTGTAAATGTATTGGCCCCTGGATTACTGTTAAATGTGATGTCATTGCCATTACCTCTTGCTTTACTTATTTCATGACTGTCAGGATTATAGAGATACAGGCCTCCTGCATATGGTAAGCCTAATATATTTATGTCAGTACTGTAGATAAATCTCAAGATATCTCATAACTTGACCTCTCAGGCCTGTTGTATGTATTGCTGTAGTGTCTGTATTAGTGATAGCAGTGTACTTTTTTAGCATAATTTGTGGCATAGTAGTGCAAGCATTAATGTATTCTGTGTTTCTCCCTTTTTTCTCACAATTGAACATAACAGTGGGAGTGAGGGCACATTCAGAAAGAGGCATCAGACAAATGCTCAGTGCTCTAGATGTGGCACAGTCTGCCATCCATGACTGCCTCCACTGTTTAGCTAATTCAATGGATCAGTTGATTGACACACTGGAACATAAAGTGTCTGTGATGGAATGAGGGGTTTATATCATGGACTGTACAGTGTATGTGATAACATATCTTCTAGGAGAGGGGAAACGTCATCCATGTGGGTGTAGGTCAGCAACACCATCAGCTGCTAGCCAACATGGCCATGCCCTATCACTCTCACGTAGTGTCAGTACTTCCACTCCACCATCAGGGAGTGTGCTATCCACACCCAGACATGGCAGGCCATGAGGTCATGGCCCTGAGCATTCCAATGAAGGTAGCACATCCAGCAGACAACAGTCATGGTCAGATAGTAGCACTGCATTTGACCTTGGGTGTGAATGTGCCATTGCATCTCCTAGTAGAGCCAGGTCTTGTGGTCGGGGGTGACAACAATGAACTGACAACTCTACCATGCACAGCTCACACCTGTCCAAAATACTATGATGTAGAGCTAGCACTGAGCTTGGCTGTGTTAATGCACACTCTCACACACCACATTTACATGGAGGACCCTATAGACACACACAACAGTTAAATGCTTCAGCCTGTTTGCTTCCCCATTGTTTTACACACGCACTCAACCACGTTTGTTGTCAGACTAGACCTTCTGCCCCCTCACAACACCCTGTGGAAGTGATGATAACTGTGCCATATCCCTGATTTCTCTCTTTAGGATTCAGGGAAACTAATGCTTTGCACCTGATGCACAGGGTACTTAGCTACATTATTGCTTAGTATAGCTACATTTGTTTTGTTTAAATGTTAATTGTACCTGTAAATTATATTTGCCTTGCCAAGCTATACAATGGATAGCATCATCATTGCACTTCTTTATAGCGTATTCTCTTGTAAGGGTTTGGAAGTCAACAACTACAAGGTGCCTCACTGCTTTCATATTGTTTTTTTTAATGATTATGCAGTATGAACGTATGGTATACATCATAAGGCAGGGCATCACATTCAGATCTCTGGACTGCATGACAGCACTGTAGTGTAATCTCATAAGAATGGTACAGTATCATGGCTCATCAGAAACATGCATATGCAGAAAATCCACAGGTCTTTCTCATCAAGCTAACACAGAGCCTACAAACCATGCCATGATGTATGTGTACAGATTAAAACACGTCACTTTAATCTGTCTTGTATCGCATGATGTAATGTTTGCCAGACATCTATGCTACTGTCTGATCATTCCCTAGTGAGATACATGCATATACAGTACTCTAATATTGCCAATAACATCAGCATTGTCTGCTGAGCATATGGGAATAACAGTGATGTTCTTCGTGTTTCACTGTTGCAGTCATTACATTTGGGTAATCTGCTGGCAAGTTGCCCTCAGTCGGCCTGATTAATAAAGTCTTGGGTCTTGTGTCAGTTGCTGTCCCTTCTTCCATGACGTTAGGTCATCAGGGGTATAAAACATGCAGCCAACACCATTATATCAGTCTTTCTTGCTGTGTAGTGCCCTATGCAAAAGCAGTTCGCAAGTGCCAGTCAGCCGACTTCTGAAATTTTTGTTTTCGAGTTTCAGAACCGAAGTCTTCAACTAAAAGCTAAGTACCCCATTGGGGAAACTTTTTCTTTCTCCTTATCGGTGTCAGTAAAAGTTAATAATTGCATTACTTGTGGGAAGCAAATACCTCATAAGGATTTTCATTTGTACTGTTTTCCTTGCCTAGGCCCTGACCACGACGTACCTTGCTGTCGGCATTGTGCTTTATTTAATCAGCAAACTATCCGTCGTCGGTACATTTTTGCTTCTAAATATTTTGGTTCTTGGTTTAATTATCCAGAAATTACATTGGTTAGCCATCCAACTAACAGAATACTGAAAAAAGCGCAATTAAAAAGACAGAGACAGGTCGTTGAGGTCCAAAACTACTGACGACACTTCTCCCAAGCCAGTCGCCAGTTCACCGGTACTCAGGGAGGTGCTTTTGCAGCCCCTGATACCCGCTACTTCTGATTCACAGGCCACTACTGAGACCCATTAGGAGTCCGGTATGCCACAATATACTTCACCTATGGAACCCGTGGAAGTCTCTACCTTGGATGGGTCCAGAGCCGCTGTGCGTGCACCAGATTCTGAGGGTGTAATCAGGCCTACAGACTTACATATTAAACCGACTCCACCTTCAATACTAAGGCCTAAATTTAGATCTATGTCTAAAACAATGATGCCCAGGCCACATGTTCAGGCCCCTATGTCTAAAAAACAAATGATCAAAATGGCTGAAGATTTAATTACTCTAATCAGGGGTAGTCAACCCCCCCCTCCCTTCTAGGAGGCCTAGGGCTGAACTTGACTATGAATCTTCTGAACAGGACTCTGTTTCTTCTGACACTTCTAATGACCTGGATTTGTCCATACCTACTTCTGAGGATTCTGATGCAGAGGATTCCATTCCCTCTGCCCCCCCCCCCCCGAGGACTTTTCTTTTGGGGAAACTTTACATACCTTAAGGGAGCATTTCCACTGGGAAAGTCAGGATTTTTCTGAATCGAAAAAGAGGCTTAGGGATTTCCTTCTTCTTCCTCAGCATAGGCCTTTGGCTATACCTCCTATACCAGACATTGTCAATGATGTGTTTTCGGAATCCAGTATGACCCCTGATTCCCTGCCTCCGGCCCCTAGTAAACCAGACAGATACTGCAGGGTTCCTGAGTCCCACAAATTCCTTTTCAGAAATCCTGTTGCGGACCCTGAAACCATTTCTCAAGGGCCCAAGGGCATTAAGGCCTCTACAGCTAAAAATCCTATCCCTTCTGATAGAGACTCCAGGGCACTGGATAGATTGGGTAAAAAGGTTTATACATTTGCAACCTTGGCAATCAGGGCTTTAAACTGTCAATTTCATATGCTAAAATATATCATGGGACTGCTTAAACAGAAAATGATGTTGATTTCTGATTGTGTGGAAATTAAAGATTTACAAGATTTATTGCATTCGGATGAACCAGTTGGAAAATATACTTTGCAATGTGGTTTTGATTCTTTAGAGGCCTCCTGCATGGCTGCTGTTAATGGGTCTGTGCCTAGAAGGCATGCTTGGCTTAAGGAGCAATCTCTGCCTGATCATGTTAAAGCAAAATTATCGGATGCTCCTTTGCATCAGGACCGTCTGTTTGGCAATAAGGCTGAAGAAGTTCTAAAAAAGATGAAAGATAAAGCTAAATCTATGCAAACTGTGAAAGATTTTTACAAGTGCAACCTCCAAGATTTAGCAGGCACTGGCTTACTAAGAAATGGTCCTTTCCAGCTCCTTCCAGATCCACTCCAGCCAAAACCAGACACTCTAAAAGCACTAGGTTTCAGTCCCAAGGGACTCTCAGATCTAAGCAATGGGGTGCTTCCACTTCCAAATCTGGAAATAACAAGATACCACCCTATTGTAAACAGTCTCAATGACCTTCCTTTAAAACTACCAAGCACTTACCTCTCAGCCATCCCTTTGGGAGGAAAAATTGCTCTTTATGCAAAAAACTGGCAACTTAAAACCCAGGACAAAAGGGTTTTAAATATAGTGTCCCAGGGATACAGATTTCATTTCCACACATTGCCAACTCCAAACGGATGGCCAGACCTGGCCCCAAATCAGTGGGCAGCGGCTCAGAAACAAGTACTTTCCCTCTTAAACATGGGGGCTATTCAACCAGTACCAAAAGTGGAAAAGGGACAAGGTCTCTTCCAGACTTTTCCTGGTACCCAGAAAAGACAAATCATGGCGTCCAATTCTGGGCTTGTCTACTCTAAACACCTTTCTGGACATTCCAAAATTCAAGATGCTGACTCTTCACCAGTTACTTCCTATGCTAGGCAAGGATGCCTGGTTGGCAACTCTAGATTTAAAAGAGGGTTACCTGCATATCCCAATCAGGGAATCTTGCAGAAGATACTGATGCTTCAAAGCAGGCTACTTGCATTATCAGTTCTCTGCACTGCCCTTTAGCTTGTCTACTGCACCCAGGGTATTTATAAAGTGACTGGCTCCAGTAATTGCATTTTGCAGGCAAAGAAATATTCAAATATATCCATACCTGGACAATTGTCTAATTCAGGCAGAAAACCAGACCACTCTTCTAAAACATCTGGCTTTTGTAAAAAGGGTTCTAACTTGTCTAGGGTACACCATACATAAAACATAAATCACAACTGGTACCCTCTCAAAAAATTACATTCCTGGGTACAAGCTTGAATACAACTGCCCAGGTGGCTTTCCTTATGCCAGAAAAACAAATTAATTTGGTAACTTACTTCAAACAGGTGGCCACAAAAACCCTGCTATCTGCAAGACAAATACTGCAAGCCTCGGGGTTTATGGCCTCCTGCATTCTTCTAATTCCATATGCAAGACTGCATATGAGGAAACTTCAGTGGTACTTAAAATGTTTATGGAGTCAACATTGTCACAGCCTGGAAACAATGATTTCTATCATACCTTGCCTGCACCTAGAGTTCCTATGGTGGGCAGAGGCCTGCCACCAAAACAAGGGACTACCATTCACACCACCCATCTGCCGCCCAAACCCTAACTACAGATGCATCAGACTGTGCATGGGGGGGCTCATCTGGCAGGGAAGTGCATTCAGGGCAAATGGAGCCCAAATCAAATGCACTTTCATATCAAGCAAAAAGAAATGCTAGCTGTACAGAATGCTCTGACAGCCTTCAAGGACAACCTTCATCCAGGACAACTAATGGTAAAGACGGACAACACCACGGTCATGTGGTACATAAACAAGCATGGGGGTAAACATTCCTACCCCCCTCTGCAGACCAGCCATGGCATTGTGGAACATGGCCTTGAGCTACCAAGTACAACTACAAGCTCAATTCCAGCCAGGAAAGCTGAATATTATGGCAGACGAACTAAGGATAAATCTCATGGACCTACACGAATGGAAACTGGAACCATGGATTTTCAACATGTTGACAAGCGAATGGGGGAGCCCGGACATAGATCTTTTTACCTCACCCCAGAACTACCAGTTGGACAAATTTTGCACAAGAACGTCTCACAAAAAAGCCTGGAAAGTGGATGCTCTGTCCTTCAGCTGGAAAAACCTATCAGTCTATGCCTTTCCCCCTCTGCCTCTGCTCTCCAAAGTTCTACTTAAAGTCAAATGGGACAAACCAAAAATTATTTTGGTTGCTCCAAACTGGCCACGCCAGTGCTGGTACCCACTCCTGCGCAGTGTTTCATAAATTTCTCCATGGCACCTGCCTCAGACACCTTCCTTACTGTCAGCAGGAGAACCAAAATTCTGCACTGTCAGCTCCAAACACTGAATCTTGCAGCTTGGCTAATCATTTAAACTCCCCCTTAGAATCTCTCAGCAAACCTGTGATGTATGTCATTTTGGAGGTGAGAAGACCTAGTACTAGAAAATCGTATGCTGACAAATGGAAAAGTTCTGTGCCTAGAATCAGTCTCAAGGGATGAGCACAACAGCGCCCAGTTTACCTCAGATTTTGCAATACTTAACTGAGATGTTTCACAAGGGCCTGTCTTTTTCTTCCATTAAAATCCATGCCTCAGCCATTTCAGTTCATTACAACACAGAACCTCCCCTCCTCTTCTCTCATCCTCTGCTCAAGCAGTATCTCAGAGGGGCCAAAAACATGAGACCACCCAGGAGAGTTCCAACCCCTGCCTGGGACCTTAACTTTGTATTGGAGAAACTCACTCTACCTCCTTTCGAGCCAGCTGCTACTGCAGACTTAAAATTTCTTTCCTGGAAAACAACCTTCCTTTTAGCAATCACTTCATCTAGAAGGATATCTGAATTACAGACCCTTATGGCAGTGAAGCCTTTCATCATTTTTCAAGCGGACAGGGTGTCACTCAGGACCAATCCATCCTTCATGCCCAAGGTGGTATCCAGTGTGGCTCTTAATCAGTGCATTCATTTGCCAACTTTCTTTCCCAATCCACAGAACAAGGGGAAGCAGATTCTGCATTCATTGGATGTACACAGACAACTTAGATTCTACTTGGACAGGACTAAATCTCAAAGAAAATCTGAACAACTGTTGGTAGCATTTTCTACAGGGGCAAAAGGAAAGGCTATTTCAAAACAAACTATTTCTAAATGGATAAGCCATTGTATTCATTTCCGCTATAAGCACCATAGAAAACCTATCCCCCAAGGGATCAGATCTCATTCCACCAGGGCTGCATCTACTTCTACAGCCTTTCTCAGAGGTGATCCTACCAGGGATATTCTAGAAGCTGCTACCTGGAGTTCAGTTCATACTTTCACCAAGCATTATCACTTACCAATTTTCTCTAACTCCAGAGCTGGCTTTGCCACTGCTGTTTTGCAGGGCCTTATAGTTGGTCCTAATGCTGTATAAATCCATTCTCCCAACCATAGCTTTGGGAATCTACCCAAATGTAATGACTGCAACAGTGAAACATGAAGAACATAGTACAGTTGTGTACACTTACCATAAATGTAGATGTTCAAGTGTATTCACTGTTGCAGTCCTGGTTACCCTCGCTCCAGTCCCCTGTTTTTCTCTTACTATACCTCTACTTTCTTTTACTATGCTTAAAAGCCTTTTTGGTGTATTTGTTTTTGTTTGGCGGTATATTTTTGTGTTTTTAATTATATATATATATATATATATATATATATATATATATATATATATATATAAAGGGCAAGAAAACTGATGTAATGGCACCGTCTGCATGTTTTATACCCCTGACGACCTTACATCATGGAAGAAGGGACAGCAACTGACGCAAGACCCAAGACTTTGTTAATCAGGCCGACTGAGGGCAACCTGCCAGCAGATTACCCAAATGTAATGACTGCAACAGTGAATACACTCAAACATCTACATTTATGGTAAGTGTACACAACTTGGGTGGGAGGGTGGCCTAATGGTTAAGGTGTTTGACTTACAAACATAAGGCATGGGGTTCGAGTCTCACAAGGGATAATTGGCTAGGCTTAAAATGGCTCACAAGGGCAGTTAGCTTAGTACTAATCTATGAACCTATGAACTGTACTTTCCACCTGCTGTAATATCAAGTTACAGATGACTCACAGCCACACAGTTGATTGCAGTGAGAATAGAATCCCTACCTGTCTAAGGTACACAAACTACAGATCCCTGATCATAAGACATGTGCACGGCACAAATTGGACTTGTGCTGTGTCTGACAATCCTTTATAACTGATGACATCAGCTGTGTCTGTTGGGGAGAATATAACAGTGTCCCACCTGCTGATGTAAAATGATTTATGTAATATCAAGTCATAGCTGACTCACACACACACAGTATGCTATTGGAGATGAACCTGTGGAATACCACATATACTGTGCTGCCTAGAGTCACAAACACCCAGTTGACTACAGTGAGATTACAACCCCTATCTATTTAACTGCACAGATGATGGAACACAATACTTAATGCATGCTCCCCATAACAGCATTGATTTATACTGGATTTCAGGTGAACTTATAGTAGATGACATCACATCAGCAAGCCCTGTGGGAGACAATAGCTTGGCAGGCCATTATGGAATGACTGTGTAGGGATGAGCAGCTATCCAAAAAAAAAAAAAGGGCAAGCCATGCCATTGGAGATGTAACTGCAGGATAGCACTTCTAGCCTGCTGAATAGAGACACAGACACACACACACACACACACACACACACACACACACACACACAACCAACTGCAGTGAGAACAGAACCCCTACCTATCTAAGTGCACAGACTAAATAGCATAGTACTTAACAAACATGCCACAAAACAAGTCTGAAATGTAATCTGGCACAGAGAGAACCAAACTGACACCAAGAACACTCTCTGTATGCTGGAAAAACAAGGAATCACTTGAGTGATAAAAACACAATTTATTCTTCGATGTGATAAAAACTCCACAGCATTAGCAGCATATACAAGATTAAATATAAACTCCACAGTAGCACAATATCCACAGGCAAGCGCTTTCATCCATCCGAACTTCTTCAGAACTGTGAAAGTAATTGAACATTTTCTATTTAAAAAGGCATCAACCAATCACAATAAAATTTAAATAAAATATGCAAAGGACATTTTTTAAAAAATACATACTTTAAAACACTCTGATTTTGTTGTGTACACATTAATGCTGAAGTTAATATACCCTACCCTATATTTTAATTTGGGCTTAAGAGAGATATTGGGCTGGATTCACGATGGCTTGCACGGAGTCTAAGAGTAGAGTAAGACTCCATGCAGCCATCATGTCCGACGAGCGATCCAGGAGCAGCCTGTAGGGGCATGTAAGAGAGCTCCTAAAATGGCTCTTACACGGACAGGGCTGGGACATGCAAACCACCTCAACTGCAGGTGAAAGGCATGCAAATGAGGTAGATTTGTGATTCAGGAAACCCGAAGCTGTCCGAGTAAGAGCAGTATTATTTGCAGAAATGTACTCAGTTGACAACTGAGTACCGTTCTGCAAATAGCAAAACGGAGCCGTGACAGCTCCAAATAAAGGTTGCATCCAGTGCAGGAAGCATGCCAATGGCCAAATATACGGCCATTGGAAATGTTCCCTGATGCAAAATTAAAATAAAAATAATAACTTTTTTTCAGCGATTTCCAATGTATAAGCATAGCGCAGTGCCGCGCAAACGGGCTGCACTCTAAAACCCAGAATACTACAAATTAAAACCCACAATGTGGATTTTATTGAAAGTGGTAATATACAATGCAAGGGAATGGCAGGCTGAAGACAACATGGCCACCTAGTAGAGGTTGCTAAGGGGGGAAGCTCGGTCTAAGACATGTAACCAAGCATTAGTAGGCAATCCTATGTAAATGAGTGTTAGGATAGTGAATCGCTAGTTTATATAGCAAATGAGCACAGTCAGTGGAGTGTAGGAGTAGGATATGGGGCGTAACAGAGTAGAAGATAGGTGACATCATGAGGGGGGTATGTATGAAAGAAGTGAAGCTCATTGAAGTAGAGTGGCATGTGTCCACTGTCATTTACACATCATGGAAAGAGGTGTGCCAACAGGTAGGCTTGAGAAAGGCAAGAAATGGAAGGTGCATGCCATGGATAACACCAAAGTTTCTTGCTGAGCGTGCATGCACGCTTGTGTGCGCCTGTAAACCCAAGTAAGACAGAGTGCGCGTGTGTAAGCATGAGTCCGCATGTTTAAGCCTGAGTAAGCATGCATAAGGCTGTTTAAAGAGTTGTAAGCGTGTTTGCGCTGGTGTGCGTGCGTTCTAACCCAAATAAGCAGGTTTTAGTCTGTGTAAGCATGTGTGCTCGCATGTTAGCTGCTGTGCACGTGTTTGCACTTGTGTGTGCGGTGCTCCCCCCTGAGGAAACAGAAAGGAAAAGGGAAGCACAACAAATAGTAGGAAGCTACCAGGGAGTACTAGCAGAGCTAGCAGGTGAAAACAATCAGAATCAGGAAATTATACAGGCAGTACACTAGCCCAGCCCAGCCTAGCACTTAAAACTCTGCCAACAACAGTCCATTATGTTTCTCACAACAGACACTGCAGTAAGCTAATAGAAGTGAAAACTGAAACAGCTTTACTGAGACAAAGAAATGTTAGGGGCTGCCATTGCTGTTATAAGGCGACATATGCAACATGCTGAGGGTGGTGACAATGAAAATCCTGCTGGACAACCTACAGTGAGGAGACGGAGAAGAGTGTACAGGCCCAGGGTAACCTACCAGGGGCTACAGGAGCTGGAGATTGTGGAGCACTATAGAGTGGACAGAGACCTCCTGCAGCAAATTGTTGAGCTGTGCAGGCCACACCTCACACACAGAACCAACAGAGGGGAACCCATCCTAGTGGAAACCAAGGTATCTGTTGGCCTAAGAATACTAGCAACAAGTACCTTCCAGAGACCAACTGGTGATATGATGGGGATATCACAGGCATCAGCATCCAGGGTACTACACCAGTTTCTGGATGCCATGTCAGCACATGTTGGTGATCATGTATATTTTCCCAATTCCCATGAGGTATTGGCCAGCAATATGCGTCTCTTCCAGCAAATAGTGGAATACCCTGAGGTAGTGGGTGCAATAGACTGCACACACATACACATCATAGCACCAGCCGGCGAGTGGGGTAGGGTCTACTTCAACCGCAAGGGCTTCCCCTCCATCCACTGCCAGGTCATGTGTGAGGCCCAGGGCATAATACTGAATGTGTGTGCAGGCTGCCCTGGAAGCTACCATGATTCCCATATCTGGCATCTGACACAGCTGTACCAGACATTTGCCAATTGGGACATCCCAGATGGTCACCTAGTGGGGGATGCTGGCTATGCACTGGAGCCATGGCTGATGACACCCATCAGAAACCCACACACACCTGAACAGGAATGCCATAATGAGGCACACGCACAAACACATAATGTAATAGAGCATGTGTTTGGGCTGCTCAAGTCATGGTTCCGGTGCCTGGACACATCTGATGGAGCCTTGCTGTACTCACCAACTACATGTACCCAAATTGTCATGGTATGTGCTATGCTACATAATATGATCCTGCAAAAACAACTGCAGCAGGACCAGCATAGGCCTGGGCCAAACAGCCCCCCACCATTGCCAAGGCCATCACAGGCAGAGCGTGACTTGGAGGAGGAACAACCTGAGCCTGCCCCAGTAGGCAGAAGGAGGCATGCCCAGTATGCTTTGGCCTTGGCAAAGAGGCAACGCATAGCACATACACTGGCTCAGTAGGAACTCTGAAAATGATACCTCTCTCCGACTCACACATAAATTAAAAGGGATGCCTAAGTTGACACTACCTGCTTCCAAACATGTGCAGGGAGTGTAGTATGTGCTTTCTACATAGGCAGCCCTGCAGCACCACCTAAGGCATGAATGCCATGTGTTAAGCAATATAAAGCAGTGCTAAACAGCAATTACCACCATGTAGTATATGCAAACAAAATCGCACACACCAACTAGCACAACTGTGGTCAATGTTCAGTAATACTGGGCAACGTCCAGCAATGTTGGTGAATATTGAGCAATGTCAGACAAGCCTGGTCTAAGTAAGGGCATAGCTGAACAAAAGCCAACATGCTCATATTTGCTTAACAGGCCCTTAATCAGTCTGTTCTGCTCAGTATGAAAATATAAAGCAGTGATGGGCCTCAAACCCAGGATACTGTGCACTATAGCCAAAGTACTGAACCACTAAACCATGACAGTATTGCGGTGGTCCACCTATATGATGGAATGTTGATAAGTCTATGCAAAGTATTCCATGAAAACCCTGCAGGCACAGCATAATCCTTGTTGAGTTATGACACAAAGGTGAGTCCTGCAGTGAGAACAGAACCTGACTTCCAACACACACAGTATAAATGTTAATATTGGTCATGTTCGCACACATCAGCAAATGTAGTGGACCTCAGATAGCAACATACTGAATGGTCACACTGGGCATACTCACACAGTTGAATAAATGAGACAAATGTCAGGCAACAAAACATGGAATGTCAGAACTGGGCATGCTCACACACTTAGGCCATGTCTGAGTACAGCAGTGGGCCACGCATATCTGGCAGTTGCATGTGTTAACCCAGGAACCTGTCACTATACAGCAATCCGCCCTGTGCACACAGTTATATGACAACAGACACATCTATAATATAGTGGAACCCTGTCATAATCAAATATGTTCTGCAGATACTGAAGTTATTCATGGAAACTGGTAAAGCAAAGATGATAAAGACCTGCAAACAGTATCAGCAATAAACACTGTGCATCTTAAACATTAGAATAGGTTCAGAGGTCGATACTAGGCTATCTACCCTAGGGAATGTACAAGCCTAGCCAGAGTGTGTTTGGCATTCACAACTCTGTCAGATTACTTCACTGTGTGTGTGAATAGTAGGTCACACAAGATAGCCCATGTACGTTTATGCTAGTGTGCCTCTGTCTAGCAGGGACACAGAAGATATCCCAGGGATAAATATACAATCACCCATACAGTCATCAAGATGTCTCCAGTAGGTGGTCAGTGGGTGGCTCTGCCTATGTAAAGCTGGGATTGCATTCTGTAGTGAGTGAAGCCCCTGGGATAAGAATCTGTCCCTCCACAATGTCCTATTAACATCTTTGCTGAGGTATACATCCCTGCAGTGTGTAGCTCCAAGGGAGTTGGATATCCTGAGGTGGAGCATGTCCAGTAATTCTGGTTTGGGTATAGCTGTAAACAACAGGCACGCATCATATCTGAGTAGGTGGTAAGCGACTGAGTAGAGCTGGAGTTACTGCATCTGAACTATGCAGGGCATCTATGTGAGTCCCTAGATCTGCTTGTTGAGGACCGTCCGTGGCCAGTACAGTTTCTGCAGGTGTCAGGTAAGGTACACCCCAAATGTGGCATTGTAACCAAGCATGGATGTGATGAGTATAGGGGCACAATGACCTCACTCGATCTAGATGTGAAACCATATGGGATAAGGTGGCACACATAGAAGGTGTGTCCAACCACTTTGGCAACGTGAATGTTAAAGGCGACAGTACGAACAAGTGATGGCCCCAAACCCCTAACAACTCCTACCGTATGTAATGGAGTACTACCTATGTGGTAATGTGTGGGCATGTTGTTACTTTCAAAGAGGATGGCTATGCAACTAATGGCATTTAGCTGTAGGCCATGGCTCAGTCACCAGTCATCCATCTCTGTGAGACCCTGATTTCGCATGCATGTGGCAGCTGGAAAGTTGATCATGGCACCTAGTTTGCAGTCAAGTGCAAACATGTTCAGCCATATTCCCCCTGTGATAGCCTGTACGTAAGACAAATATATACTGAACAAGAGAGATCCCAAGACCAAGCTGTGTGGGATGCCATGTGTAACTGGTGTATAGTCAGACCCGGCACCTGCAATTCTGACCATGTGGGTGCTATCCCTGATCCAGGTATCAATCCATTGTGTGAGATATGTGTCCAAATTGGTGAGCCTATGCATAATGGCCCAGTGGGTTATTGTGTTGAATGGTTTTGCAAGGTTCAGGTAGGCTGTGTGGACAGCTGTCCCTATGTCGATGGACCTGTTAGCCATATAAAGAATACCTACAGGTTCAAGAGGCAAGATCTGCCCACAACAATGCTGAAATGAGTAGGACACTGTGTCTGTAGGTTCCCGATGTCTATGTGTAGGAGGCCTATGACAATATGCTCCATAGCTTTGCAGAACAGGCTACATAGGCTTATAGGGTAATATTGTCTGTGGCCCATTGTGGCACCAACTCTGTGGAGCAGGACCACTGTCGCATTACGCCATTCCTTGGGTACATATCCTGTGGTAACTCCGATATTGAACAGTGATGTAATGTGAGGGTTGCGTTTGTCATGATGCTCGTGTATGATGCAGGCTGGGACACCATCTGGTCACTTTGATACTGTGATGTACGCTGTGGGGAGGACAGCACTCACTTGTTTCTGTGTGATGTCAGGGAGGTTATACTCTGTTGGGATGGATAGTTGCTCCTTAGGGGGGATGGGTGGGAGACATTTGCACTGAACCTGTTTGCCAGGATGTAGGCAATGCCAGTGGGTTCAGGGTAGGTTTAGTCAGTATGCAGTAACTCACAGCATATCAGTGAGTGTCCACCCAGGTTCCTGACATAACTGAAGAAGGTCGTGTGATAGTCCTATGTGTCAGGTGCAATTTTCTGGTAGAAGCGGCCCTTAGAAAAGTCCATGAGTGATTGTAGCTGTCTGCTAGTACAGATCAGAGATGCCTTCCCAGTCTGGGATTGTGCTCTATCATGTAGTAGCATCCTCCTGACATTGTACAGCTTATTAATGGCTGGGGTCTACCAGACAGGTCTTCTGCCATTGTAGTAGTGGGTCTTATTGTTATTTGGGATAGCACAATCCATGCAGTCCACTAGGTGTCTATAGAATGTGTATGTAAAGGATGCAGCAGTGTGAGCCATATATGCCACTGTCTCAGGATCTCTGAAGCATACCACCTTGCTTTGGTGAAGTGAGATATTGGCTCATGAGAAGTTCACCAAGATTACCCAGGATGGGTGTGTGGAGGGCATATGTATGTCCTGTGAGATACATGCATGTTCTGACCTTACCAATGAGGGGTATATCACTGGTGTGGAACATAGAGTCCCCATGTTGGTGATGAGCGGGTCCAGTATGTATTCCCCCTTGTGGCTGTGCTGACTGGTTGTGCTAAAGCATATGAGTCCACAACTTGTAGTGACTGTTGGGTGAGGTTGTCGGGGCTTGAGTAGTATCCCCAGACAATATGTGTGTATATGAAGTCACACAATATAATGGTGTCTGTGGAGACCTTCATATTCCTCATAGTTCCCACAAAAGCTGAGTGTGGTTCCTGCGTTTCGGAGTGGGTTCTGTAACAGGCAACAAACTGAAAGGCAGTATTGCACAATGGTAGTTGTATATGTATGGTCTGTGATGCTTTGTGCAGTGCTACTAACCTGGAGGTGTGTGTATCTGTGATGTATATGGATACTCCCCCTAGTTGTGTTGCCTGTTCCAAGTCTTGTTGTCAGACAGCATGGTATGAAACATAACCTGGTAGTGCTGGTGTGCATAAGCAAGCCTGAACCAGGTGTCTGTCAGTGCACAGATATTGCTATCCTCCATACTGAGGAGAGTCCTGAGTGGCCACAATATGAGGTTAATGCAACTGTTGTTGAGCAGCATTACCCTTAGTTTCATTTAACCTGTAAAGTCTATGGAGGTGGGTTTGTCTTCTGAGCCCTGCTTAAAAAAGGCACTCTGGTGGTAGCAAGAGCCTTAGCCAGCATTCCAAAGTCCAAGGGTGACAGGTGCAAGCTGTTCATAGTGAAGTTACGTG
This sequence comes from Protopterus annectens, assembly GCF_019279795.1. NCBI lineage: Eukaryota > Metazoa > Chordata > Ceratodontiformes > Protopteridae > Protopterus > Protopterus annectens. Next base: position 242,036,254 of record NC_056736.1, on the reverse strand, counting down.
GCATGTTGAGCATGTCACCATGCGCTGACAGACACTGTATACCCTATGAATGAAACAAATTTGTTAGCCAACTGTTAAATGTGATATATGTGTCCGTATACTGTGACATCATAATTGGTGGGTGTAAGATGCTAGACAAGGTCAGGGTCATACTGGCCTGGGCTACATGATCAGAGTGTACCTCCATGTATCATGTCATGTGGTCCAGGGAGTAACGTCTGAGGTTACACACACCAGCATGGACAATGATGGTGCCAGTCTTGTACTTGCTTTGGAGTAACCTGACTGCCTGTGTTATGCGGCAGATCCTGGCACCCAACAGACAGCCCAAAGTGACTATTCCCTTGTCAGGGCTGCTGAGTGGCACGTCAGTGTGTCTGAACATGTGTCACCTATTACAAGTGTACTAGGTGTGTTGTTTAGCCCGAAGGTCAGTGACTGTGTGGCACACTGACATTATGAACTTTGTGATATGTGGGTATTGTAGTGGGGTAGCAGGTGTGTGTGTGTCTGCTTTGGAGGTCTCTGCTGCTTAGGTAGAGTACATTTATAGCATCTGAGTATGTCAATGTGTGCTAATGTTGTTTGAGTGCTGTTGCTAGAGGATATGTGAGACTGATATGTGGTGTATGTGATTACCTTCACCACCTGATAGACTGTGCCAGTCATGGGTCGAGAGAGTTCAGCTCCCTGTATGTCTATATAGGTGCATCTCACACATATATCTGAGTTTCTCGGGAGGAGGAGAGGGCAGATGTGACATTGTGTCAATATCACAATATCCACCAGCTGGACTGAAGAGTACACACAAAACCGACCCCTGGACACGCCAGGATATTATCATGACATACTCTGTAGCCTGATCACAAAGGATCAGTAAGGTGTTAAGCGTGTAAAAGAGTATAACAGGGATTAGTGCTCATGTTCGTTAGTGTTTTGTAAAGAGGAGCTGAGAAGGAGTCCAGACTGAATCATGACACCTCCTTCAGCTATGTCATAAATATCAATGTACACCCATATATGTCCTGAGTCAGGGCCAACTGTACCTGAGTGTCAATGCTGACATCATGACAGACAGGCCCATATGCACATACCCATCCCCCACTGACAATAGTCCACATCATCATACCAGGAGATATCACATGTAGAATGGATGAGCAGCTATCCCCACTGCCAAAACCATGGCAGCAGGTGGAATACATTGATTCCCAATATGTGTCATGCACAAACTACAGAACAAACAGATCATGCACCTGAACAGTCAGCTGAGCCGCACCCCCTACACAGGATGTGGAACCATTGGATGTGTCACAGCTACATATGGCTCTCCCCACAAGTGTTGGTGCACAACACACCATGGAAAGTCAAGTCCAGTACACCTATGAGGTCTGATCTGCAAGGTCATGGAGTCCATCATGGTTGCAGTCATAAACAGAGCTATTGGAAGCTGACACAGACACAACCCTACCAACTGTGGTATGTTCATGTGCAGATCATGGTTCCCAAACATGCTAGACTGTTTGCAAGGCAGCCACCCAGGACATACATCAATGAACACATCTACACATGTGTCACATAGACTTTGAATAGCCCTTTATCAACATCCAAGACACATGTAGTATCCACAAAACTAAGAAGCTGTGCATAAATATGTGTTGACATATGACGGAATGTCAATGTGTCCACAGATAGATCACACAAGGTATGGATACTGAGGTCATGTTCAAGCTGTGACACCTGCTGACCCACATGGACCATTCCTGGAATGGCATAAAACAAAGTGTACACACATCACCATGTCCAGTCTGATGATGTCACCATCCTATAAATACAGCAGGAGAAGAGAAACCAGCCAGTAAAGCAAATAGTGTGCCGTGTTAATGCATCTCTTTCCAATATCATAACATAGTTAGGTAGGGATTTAAATCCTGCAAACTGTATGTGTGTGTGTGGGGGGGGGGTTGTATGTGTGCAGTTTCCTTTGAGAGGTGTTCCCTTTTTGGAGACTGGGAAAACTCAGTAAAGGAGGTACATTCCTCTTTGGAAAGTCTGATGATGTCACCATCCTACAAATACTGCAGGAGAAGGAAAACCAGCCAGTAAAGCAAATAGTGCACTGCGCTAGTGCGTCTTTCTCTAGTACCATAACATAGTTAGGTAGGGGGTTGAATCCTGCAAACAGTGAGTGTATGTGTGCAATTGTCTTTGAAAGGAGAGCCCTTTTTGGAGACTGTGAAAACACACTAAAAGAGGTACATTCCTCTTTGGAAAGTCTGATGATGTCACCATCCTACAAATACTGCAGGAGAAAGAAAACCAGCCAATAAAGCAAATAGCATGCTGTGTTAGTGCATCTCTCTCTCTAGCATCATTACATAGTTAGGTAGGGGTTTGAATCCTGCAACAGTGAGTGTGTGTGTATGTGTGCAATTGTCTTTGAAAGAAGTGCCTTTTTTGGAGACTGTGAAAACACACTAAAAGAGGTACATTCCTCTTTGGAAAGTCTGATGATGTCACCATCCTACTAATACTGCAGGAGAAAAAAAAAACAGCCAGTAAAGTAAATAGCGCTCCGTGTTAGTGCGTCTTTTTCTAGTATCATAACATAGTTAGATAGGGGTTTAAATCCTGCAAACTGTGTATGTGTGCAATTGTCTTTCAAAGGAGTGCCCTTTTTGGAGACTGTGAAAACACACTAAAAGAGGTACATTCCTCTTTGGAAAGTTTGATGATGTCACCATCCTACAAATATAGCAGTAGCTGGGAAACCAGCCAGTAAAGCAAATTGTGTGCCGTGTTAATGTGTGTCTCTCTCTAGTATCATACTATAGTTAGGTAGGGTTTGAATCCTACAAATGCTGACTGTGTGTGTGTCACTGTTGGTCAACGCGGTGTGGGTTTTGCTTTTACTATGGTATGACATAGTATGATGACAACAGTAAGTGCATTGCAGACATCAGGTATCTGTGTGGCAAATATATATGTGTACATGTCCCCTCAATCAGTACATAGGTGTGAAGCCTGCATACTACATGAATACATTTATTTCCATTGACAGGTTGTGCCTCTGCTTCTCATATTGTAGGTCACATATATATGTATGTGACACAGACATCCATTGTTGTGTTCTGTGGCCAAGGTCATCTGTGGCACACACACCCATGACAGTTACTTAAGATTAGTGTGAGTGAGGGTATATTCCTGGGGTATATGTCAGACATGGTCATACACAACAAAGTCTGCCAAGAATGGACAGTCTTTATAGGTGTATGACTGCCTTGTGGATATGCATTCAGGCCTCTAATGTCTTATGTGATACACCTTGGGACTCCACAATACCTATGGATATGTGGATACCAAGGGACACATGACATAACATGGGTCTGTATGTACAGAATGGTACCCAACATACATGTGGAGGGCTACCATCTGTCTGGTACTGACAGGATAGTATGTTTAGTACATGAGGATGACTATGTCATAGTTGGCATACTGCTATACAGCATGTATCACACACCAGGTATCTGCCTGTATGATACCCTTGTGCATGATATGCGTCCCATCCAGGGAATGCATTGTAGGCCAATCCATGCATTCTCAGATTTGGATGGACACATCTCTAGTGTGTCTGCATGTACCTAAGGGGGCTATATGACACACAGGTGTGGTCACAGTAATGGGTGGCGGTCATCACCACTGGTTAGTGTTATAGTGTAGCACCGGAAGGATCCAATTGATACGGGGTTCCCTACTACTGTGTGTCATTTGTCAGGACATCATCCAATGATTGCTTATAGTCATGCTGTTGAGGTTGTGTAAACTACCAGACCGCAAATCATTGACTGATTTTAACGGTATCACCCGCAGCATAGTGTCAACCCATGTCATACACACGTCTACCCATGTTATTACATAACTGTAGTAGAATGCATACTGGCCATTGAAAGATGCAATGAGATGTTAACAATGTGTACGACAGGGTATGCCACACGTTCCATGTGTCCACTATGCACGTACATCCAGACAGTGCGCACCCACCATGTTCACAGATGTACACTTGCTAATCTGTACTGCACACATCACACACATTCTGTCCACTCACTAACACATGCTGGCAACACATCACACATCAGCCAAGTGGCACATGGGTGGATAATACATACTCAGACCTAACAGTGGTGTAAACAATGCTACATTGACAATCAGAGCTTTGATGCATAATGTCTGCTCAGATATACCTACAAGGATGTAGTTACACTTCCTTGTTGACAACTTGCTATTATTGCTACACTGCTATAGTGTCACCCTGTGCATCAGCACCATGTTAGCCTGTCCCTCCATTGATAATGCAGATGACGGAGGTGGCACAGGTATCATCATATGCACAGGGTGTTTTGTTGTTTGCCAGACCCTGACATTGACCCATCCAATCGACACGTGTGTGTGTGTGTGTGTGTGTGTGTGTGTGTGTGTGTGTGTGTGTGTGTGTGTGTGTGTGTAAGGGACAACAGTACAGCATGGGCCAATGTTGATGTAATGCGTGTGTGTATGTGTGAGCCCTAGTTGTTTGGTTAATGTGTCTGTGTCTGCATGCACACAGCTCCACCATGTGGCTGCCATATATGGTGGTTTGTGGGACAGCCACAGACTGTACCTGCTTGGCTGTACAGATCACTGTATATGGCCACAGACACAGTAACTGTGCCTGGCAGGGGTGCTACGGACAGTATCGGGTACCAACCCTGACTGGGTACTGTCATCAGAGGCAGAGGTATGACAACTGGACCCATGTCCCTGCTGGGACTTGCCAGAGCCACATGCACATGGTCTACTGGGACGGACAATGGACAGGCCAGCCCCAGCATTGCTGGGGCTGGTACTGCCACTATGGGAGTGGCTGTGAACTGTAGGCTGTCCGCAACCACTGCCAGCTGTTGTTGTTGCTGGCATGCATCCACGTCGACGTCACAACTGTCCCGCACGGTCCTGGCTCGAGGAAGACATGTTGTGGAGGGCACCTATTGTCTCTCCCCAACGTCTATCAATGACCTCGGTGTACATCCGGATGGCACCGGCAAGGTCACAGATGCTGTCATTGATAGCGGTGTAATGTGCCCTCTGCACCCTAAGTCCCTGCCTGGTGTACCGCTCCATACGTGCCTGAGCCTGAATTACATCCTGGAACATAGTGGTCATCGTAAGACCTGTGAGGGCACGTCTGCCAGGGGCAATATGTCCAGTGGTGCTCCCCCGAGAACCCCTGGACCTCCAACTATGTGGTACCATTCCGGGTCTACAGCTATGGCTGCTGTGAGGGGATGCAAGTGCCATGGGTACCACACTCTCCTGGTCAATGCCAACTGTATACTGTCCCTCCCCTATGGCATTGGTGGTGAGGGATGTAATGGCAGTAAGAGTGTGCGCATAGATGGGGTTGAACACTGTGTACTGTCGATTGGCGGACCAACGGCAGACCCTGTCAAATCTCCCTGTGCCAAAATACATGTGTCATCATCACCACTATCCATGGCAGTGGCTTCAGGTCGCCTGCTGCTTTCGCCAACCCCTACCTCAGCAACTCTGAGAGAAAGACAGGAAACACATGTTATGGTCTGCACATGCACACATGCACACATGCACATATGCACACATGCACACATGCACACAAGAACACATGCACACATGCACACAGGAACACAGGAACACATGCACACATGCACACATGAACACATGCACACATGAACACATGCATACATGCACACATGCACAAAGGAACACAGGAACACATGCACACATGCACACAGGAACACATGAACACATGCACACAGGAACACATGCACACTCCTCACTACAGCAGATACCCACACACAACAGAAATCCAAATCATACTCAATACTGGTTGAAGGTGGGTGACAGTATCACAAGGCAAACAGTCACGTCACGTGTCAGCATGCAGAATAAGTGTTGATCAAGTCCATGCACTGTGAGTATAGACAGCCATAGTTAATGACAGTGTACATGGCTGTGGTGCATGTGTGTACATGTTCACTGATTGCCTACACCCTGGAACGCAATGTGTACAAGGACACGACATTTCTGTGCAAGTATTATAAGCTCTGCAATGTCCTGTGCACCATCACACACAGGTATACACACAATGGCTGCATGTGTTATCTGTGTGTCAAATGGATTTCCATGTCTGATTGCAGTGTCTGTGAAGCAGATAATTGTGGACACAGGTGTATCACATGCATGCTATGTATACACACGGGATGAGTGGTGCATGTATACATGATGGGAGACCAATCCTGGACATGACCATTGTAACAGTATGGTGTGTAGTACCATTAGCCATCATCATCATGCATCATGTGGTCACTCAAGGCCACTAAAGTGTGCTAGATCACCGCCTAGCATGCTGTACCTGAACCGCAGTGCCGTGGCTAAGTTCACAATTACACAGCCATGTTGCACAAGGGTGTGAGAGGTGCCCAATAGGGAGCATTGCCTAACATGACTGTGTTATGTGTTGAGGAGTGTTGCACAGCCCCATGCTAGGCCCCTACCCCTCAGGTATATTATGTGTGGTGTGTGGATGACATGTGGGATACTGAAGTGTGACCTGGCAGCGGGTGTCCGGTTACACTATGTGTAGCATGTTGAGGTGTACTGCGTATGGCAAACGTGTTATGTTGTGTACATGTGTGTCAACTATGCCTTTACAATGTGCAGTACAGTGTTGCCACATTTGTGTCTGATGCTCTGTGCATTGCATGTGATTGAGGCAGCTACTGACATTACTGAGATGTTTCACGTCTCACAGCAAACATGCACAGCATGCATTATGCGTAAGTGTGTTATGTGTACATGGCCTACACCTCACCTATGACTTGCACAGTTCAATACCAAGTTAAAAGTGTTAACACACTCACCAGCATGTAACGTCTACCCTGCTGTCAAACCAGAGGGACCTGCAAGAATCTGACACAGTTCGCCAGTGGCCACAACTGTGGCATTGCTACTGTGAGTGTGCTAAACTACAGTAGAACAACAGGCATAGGTGTACAGATACTATTCATATTATCAGTATTGCACACAATAGGCAGCACAACTGCTAAACACAGTACACATCTCACACATGCATAATCTAACAATACAGGTAACAGTAGTCTACAGCTAGGGCATGTTACCTGCACGCTCCATGTCACCATGCTGGGTGGCTCCGGCCTCCATGATGACACATGTGTGATGTTGTTGCTGCTGTAGGCTAGGAGCCACCACACTTAGCAGCAGTTCCTTCACTCTAGTGAGGGGGGGGTGCATGGCCACCCCACCACCTGTGGCAAGCTATTGTCTGTGGATATCAGATGCATGTCGCTGGACATGTCTAATTAAATCACTGCAGTGATGGCGTACCTGCTCATATGTCCAGTCATACATGCCTATGTCATTTACCCGACGAACAAGTTCTTGCCACAGTGCAGTACACTCCTGCTGGTGCTGGCTGGCCCTGGAAAACAGCAGGGTATAGTGTTGAAGCAGGCTGTGGTGGATTTCAGGTTCCTCTGCGACCGTGTAGCAGGGATTTCTGTGATGAGCCATAAGCCTTGAAGACAAGTAAACGATATGTGTGAGAAAGTCATGTGGCACACAACATTACACAGTACAGATATCAGTTAACTGCCATATATAACATCTGTTTATCTGTCAGAGAATACACACATTCAATACCACATATCAGTGCTCAGCCCACAACTGGCTGGCAGTGCCTGCCACACTCCATATGACACACCAGTATACACCAGTACTCAGCTCACTGTTTGGCATCCAATGCACAGCCTTGCCAGGGGGGTACATATCAAGCTAATGCATGCAGAAATATGTCATCCATTGCAATGAATGTTAAGTACAGTTACAGTATAACCAGTAACCCACCCTAGTCATTGATGCCATACCCCTACCTAACATATGTGCACAGTTGTTAATATAGCTGGCATACTGCTGTAACAGAGTATACATGTTGCTAGGTACACAAGCAAACCCTGCATCACACATGTGATTGCAGACATGGTACAGGCATCATTACACACACATCAGACTTTCATACAACACACAAATGTATGCTGACACAGATGAGCATTTCCTGTGTACCTTACAGTACTGTGTGCCCCTACTTACAGATACCTATGCCTGAGGAATGTAATCTGTGCAGACTACAGGAAACACACAAGACAGTGTTACTAGGGAATGTGAACATACACCATACTGTGCTGTTTAGGCCTACAGCTTCAGGTGGTACAACAGTGCAAATGTCGGATGGATTCACCAGCAGTACCACTTACTGAGCATACATGTATTGCTTCAGCCTATGATGGGACACCACAGTCATACACAAGGAGCTACGTCACAACATATACCATCCTACTATGTCTGCATCCCAATAACTGACACATCTTTCTCTGGCCTCACACTCAGGACACAAACGACTATGACAGAAACAACCTCACACTTAGCTATCACACCATTACAGACCTTGCACACATTCACTGTCACACTCATTCCACCTCACATAGCAGGTATTGCACTGTGTACATGTCTGTGTGATTTGTGTCATAAGTAGGTAATATGCTATTGTCCCTGGGGCCTACAGCAGCCTAGCCATATGCTACCCTGGCCTTTGACACACATGTAATTAGATTTCACTTCCTCCTGTCAACCGGACACACAGAGGTGATTCCCAGGGCATGTTACCTATCCCCCAGACAATCATCAGGGATATGTCTGACATCTGCTACTGAGGAGCCTTGTTTGTTTATGCTGGGTGGTTTACTCCAGAGTATGGCATATTTGTCAATAGGAGCCTATCCCTCCAGCATGTGCTGTTTAGTGAGGTTGCGGGGATTAGGGACCTAGGCTATGTAGCCCGGTGGGATTGTGAGGTGTTGACATGGTGGTTGTCTGACTGCTATGGGTGTAGCATACCTCTATATGTTCGGCAGAGGTAACCTCTGGGTGGCTGGTATGCAACGCACTTAGCTGTGGTTATGTGAGTCAGTCTGCATAGGGCATGTGTTTCAGGGCAGTATTACCCTTTGTGAGGTATGTCTGTGGCCTTTCCACTTGCTATAGTTGTCATGTGAGGTACATACCACATGGGGCATTGTGATGAGTACAGGGGAACACTGACCTATATTATCATACATGACACATCATTTGTGATGACATGTACCAAGTAGACAGATTACAAGACTAGTGTGGCACTGTGAATATCAAAGGGGAGGCTACTGTCCACCTGTGTCCCATGTTCCCTTCTGACACCTTCAGTGTTAGTCAGGCAACCGCCTATCTGGTAGTTAGTGTGTAAAGTGTTTTGGAATGGGGTATAGCACTGCAGTATCAACACTGGTGTTCAGTCCATGCCTTGGTCACCAGGCACTTGTTGCAATACATCTGACCCTGAGTCTCCCTCTCTCACTATACATATATATATATATATATATATATATATATATATATATATATATATATATATATATATATATATATATATATTATTTATATACATATATATTTATATATCACTCTATATATATATATATATATATATATATATATATATATATATATATATATATATCCATAGATATCCATATATATCTGTATATATCTATATATCTCTATATGGGTCTACTTCACTTCACTGACACGCCACAAAGCAGACACGCAAAACACCGACATGAAAAGACCGACGATGCAGATGATCGACAAAGTGAAATCCCGACAGCCGAAACATCGACATGGGCAACGTGTGAGCGCGACTCGGTAAGTGTGCGATAGTGAGGGATTTAGGGTTAGGGTGCAGGAAAGGTGAGTGTGCGGTAGTGTCGGACTTAGGATTAGGGTGCGGGAAAGGTAAGTGTGTGATTGTGATGGACTGTAGTTTTAGGGGCGGGTTAAGTGAGTTAGGGTTAGTTTGCGGGTAGGGTGAGTGTGCAATAGTGACGGACTTTATGTTTAAGGGTGGGTTAAGTGAGTTAGGGTTAGGGTGCAGGTAGGGTAAGTGTGCGATAGTGACGGACTTTTGGTTTAGGGGTGGGTTAAGTGAGTTAGGGTTAGGGTGCGGGTAGGGTGAGTGTGCGGTAGTGTCAGACCTTAGGGTTAGGGTTTGGGTTAAGGTTAGTGCATATATAGTTGTGTGTAATGTGTGGTTTATGTTTTGTGTGTCGGTGTTTTGGGTGTCGGTGTTATGGTGTTCGGTTTTGTGAGTTGTCGGTATTGTGTGTTTTCGTTCTTTTGGTGTTGGTGTTTTGGGTGTCGGCTTTGTGGCGTGTCGGTGAAGTGAAGTAGACCCCTCTATATATATCTATATATGTATATATCTATATATATCTATATATGTATATATGTATATATCTATATATATCTATATATCTATATATGTATATTTGTATATATATATACATACACATATATATATATATATATATATATATATATATATATATACATGTATATACATAGATATATATATATATATGTGTGTGTGTGTGTGTGTGTGTGTGTGTATACATATATATATATATATATATATATATATATATATATATATATATATATATATATATATATATATATATATATATATATATATATATATATATATATATATATATATATATATATATATATATATATATATATGTACAGATATATATATATATATATATATATATATATACACACATACTTATAAACAGCCACTGCTGTACATATACATGCACATATATGCACATATACTACCCACCTTTCATGGTGGGAATATATTATGGAACAGTTGTGAGACATACAATTATGTAATAATATTGCACAGTGTTGTGCAGAATGCATTTCGCTGTCGTCAAGCCATATAGCCGCAGCAGACCTCACTGGCTGTAACTCAGTCCCGCAGCATTTAAACACCACATGACATATAACTGCACGGCTTGCTGTTTTCAATGCCACACACTACAACCTACATAGATATGTGCACATAGCAACCTTCAAATACATATATATGTCCAGCCTTCACTAACAGTTGCAGTATGCCACTAGCCCTATGCACAACTGCATATACATATAGATACGGACTGCTACCACATAAGGAGTTTTCACAGAATGTAGAGCACTCTTCAGACACATAATTTGGATGCCAGCAAATACATCTGTGTTACATACCTTACCTTTGTATTTCTCACCTCAGTCTGTTGTACCTGCTGATGTTTTTTTTTTTTTTTTGTTTAGGTTGGTGTCTTCCACTGCCTCTGTTTTTTTTTTTTTTTTGGGGTTGGTGTCTCCAACTGCCTCTGTTTGTTGTTATTTATTGGGTTGGACTCCAACTGCCTCTGTTTGTTTGTTTGTTTGTCTGTCTGTCTCTCTCGCTCACTCTCTCTCTCTCTCCACTTGCTGCAATGATATTATTACATGTGTGGACAGCAAGTAGAGGCTGCTTTTGTAGATATCTGCACATGTGCATGTGATGGCCTCTGCACCAATTGGTGCCCACCATTTCGTAATTGCATGCAGCCTGCTGTGTGGTAATTGCATTTCTCACTGTGATTTCAGGACACTGCTATAAAATGATAGGTTAGGTAAGCTTAGGCCATTCAGTTTTGCAAGGTGAGGACCATGCTTGTTTGCTGTGGACATGGTTGTGTCAGTCAGAAGGTTGGTATATGTCTCATATCTGAAGCTGGGTTGTAGCCAGTGAAATGCATGTTGTCCTTAAACCTGACTGTTGCTTCTTCCAGTACACTCTTGTCAGTGTGTAAGTTTACTCACACCTCCTAATGCTAACACTGGATACATGGGAGTATGTACTTTCTTTTGAAATTAGGGAATTAACTGGCATACAACAGTAGTTATTGCAATGTATTCCTATGGCTTTCCTATTTTCCCTTTACATTCACTCCTTGTAATGCATGTTATATTTCTTTATTACAATGTATTCCTATGGCTTTCCTATTTTCCCTTTACATTCACTCCTTGTAATGCATGTCATATTTCTTTATTGCAATGTATTCCTATGGCTTTCCTATTTTCCCTTTACATTCACTCCTTGTAATGCATGTTATATTTCTCTATTGCAATGTATTCCTATGGCTTTCCTATTTTCCCTTTACATGCAATCCTTGTAATGCATGTTATATTTCTTTCAGCACAAAGTTATTGTATATCTGCGGTGGCTTAGTGGTACATCATGCAGACTGCTAAGTCCAAGGTGTGGGGTTTGAAACTGACAAGGGTATTTTATTTTGCTACTGAGCAATACAAGGGCTTTGTCATACAGAGTGACAAAGGCACTTTTAAGCAGTTGTAAGCGAGTTGGCACTGGTTTTTGCGACGCTTAGCGATGCTAAGCAATGCTTAGCTTAGCTTATTGTATTTTAGCAATACTAAGCTAAGCTTTGCTTAGCTTATTTTATGTTAGCAATTGTAAGCTAAGCTTGGCATAGCTTATCATATCTTAGAAATGCTAAGCTAGGCACACACATGCGCACACTGGTGCAAACCCGCTTACTACTGTTTACAAGTGCTCACTCCCGCTAACCCCCATGCTCATGTCTTTGACAGAAAAGTAAATGGGGAGATAGGAATGTGGTGATAAAGGGTGCTCAAAGAGGGGAAGACAGTAGGGAAACTACCTTGGGATGTACACGATGGGTGTGGAGAAGGTCCATAGCTGCCCATTTCTTTACCAGTAACAGCTGTGCATATGCAATACATTAGGTGGGATATTTGAAACCTTCCACCCCTGAGAGAGTGGTGAGGACATCTAAGTATGTTGTACTACCAATTATGAATATCAGGCACATGCACTGTTTGTGAACTGCTATACTCTCATTAGTACGTTACTCACATCTGAACAGTTTGTGGTTTGTGTTGGCATTAGCAGAGTCTGCTCAGGATGAATGGACATATTTCTGTACTGTGTATGCCTACCTATACCCTTGGTTGTGCCTGACTACATGGGTATATAGTACCTTTGGGTAGGGGTGCAGAACTGCAGTGCGCATTATTTATTATCGTGTGATGTTTATCATACTGAACATGCAGAGTTGCTGTGTACCTGTAAGTCTATGAAGGCTTGTAGTCTGTCTGAGTAGCTCCCACCTGTGGACATATCCAGATGGTAGACAGAGGTCAGCCTAGTATTCTTTGACTGTGCACCACAGCAGTCTTTTCAGCACCTGAACAATGGCATTGTCACAGGTGGTTGCTAGCAGTACATGGCTACATCCTTTGCTGTTTCTATGTTGTACTTCTACATAAGGGCATACTTGTGGGATTCATTCTACAGCTGTTTGCAGAGTGTGTATCAGCAGACAAGCTGATATGCCTGTGTGTTTCTGACTCTTCCAGGCCTCAGATACTCTCATGTATATATTTAAACAGCCTCGGGGAAAGGTACATATAACTGGGATACACATGTCATATAGTTCAGACATTTTGCAGTTCAGACTTTGGGTGATTCAGAGCATTTCTATTACTACACCTTTTCTGATGTGCAAATTGTGTCTACTCTCACTTATTGACATTTGTTATTAAGTGAGATTCAACACCTTTCTGCCTACTGTTAGTACATTTCACAGAGAGTCAGAGGGGCACAGCTAACATTTGTCTACAAATCAGGGTCATCACTGTAGAGCAGTCACTGTTGGGAGGTCTGGCCTGTGACCTATGCAAATATACCAGTGTTTATCCTGCCCTGATACTGTGTGGGGTTTGTAAGCTGCTACTGTAACCTTATTGCCTACTAGCATAGCTGATTCTCTTTTCACAATCATGTCATGCAATTCAACAACACCTGCTGGCAACTCTGTTTAGCTGGGTGAATCGCTATTAAACTATGGGCAACTCTGTTTAGCTGGATAAAGCGCTATTCAACTATGGGCACCTTTGTTTAGATGGGTAAAGCACTATTAAACTATGGGCACCTGTGTTTAGCTGTGTAAAATGTTGCTTAACAGCAGGCTATTATATATCTGGGTCTTTTCAAAATATATATTTTGTTCGCTGATACATTGGCCATGTCACTGCTTTTAATAAAATTTTAATCATATTTGTCTGGTATTATTTCAAATACTGATTTAAAACATAAATAAGAAGGGGAGTGGTGGGACTCGAACCGTGAATGTCTTCTTTTTGTACATACTCTCTACCGTTACGCTATTGCTATTTGGAATAATTTGCATAAGTACTTCTTATATGCTCTTCAATGTCACAATTGCTAACTGTGGTTAAGCAATGGGAACACCCGCTCAAACAAGCGCAAATATGGGCAGCTAAATCGTGGATTTAAAAAAAAAATATATATTTTATGTTCTATAACTCTGATGGGGGTTTACAGTGTCAGGGAGTGTGGTGTTGGGTGCAAGTACATTTGAGCGGACTCGCTCTTGTCTGATGACATTATGCTTTTTAAAACCTTGCAAGGGCGTGGACTTTTAGACTGCTCTGTAGTTGGACACGCCCCTTGCCTGCCTACTCAGTCCATGTAAGAGTTACGGATGAGTCAGCATGCCCTCATGAATATTCATGACACGCTAACGTCATACCGTTCAACTGCAGCCTCCGAGTAAGACATATTAAGTCTTACATGGAGGTTTCGTGAATCCGGCCCAAAGTCATTTAATTCTGGTGTGACGTTAGAATTATAACATAGCTGCCATTTCATTTCAGCTCTTTCCAAGTCATTCTTCCAATCTCCACCCCTTATATCCTTTGGCACAATTTCCAGAATTCGAAAAAGAAAAGTGTGATTAGGGCTGGTTTTAATATGCCTGTATAACCCATTATTTTCATCCTGTTTTCTAATATCATAGAGGTGCTCGTATATCCTCTTTTTTAGCATCCTCTCAGGTTTACCTATGTAAAAATGGAAACAGGCCTGGCAAACAGCAATATACACCACCCCATTTGTGTTACAGTTACCCTTTGCCAACTTAATTTCAAAACTAGTCCCTTCGAGGTGAACTACTGGGGATGTCATAATGTGCCTGCAATATTCACAGGCACCACATTTCATCGTACCTTTTGTACTTACAAAAGATTTAGAAATGGAATGTTCTAATAAAAATTTCATATTTTTATTAGTCCTAAATACAAATGTTGGTTCTTTTTTTTTTAAAACAAGTTTATTGTTTTTAACATACAAAATAAATATCATAACAATCTTATACAAGCAGTTAAAATATAAATAGTTATAACATTTAATAAAATAACCAAAGTATTTACAGAGACATCCACTACAAATCAAATCAATTGATTAAACTGTAATGTCTTATTATTGAAACTAAGATTTTTTAACAGGTTTTGTAAAGTATCCCATATAATATAATAAGACGTTTTTCTAGTAGTTCTTGATTTTATTGTCATCAATTTCATATGACACACTTCAGTCATAACATTTTTAAATTCATTAAATGAAGGAGGAGTATCTGAAATCCAATTTCTGGTTATTATTTTTCTAGCCACTGCTAGAATAGACCATAATAAGGGAAGTTTAACTTTTTTAACACTTTTAGGAACAGGAGTGTTAAATAATATAAGTGATTTAGAAACAATGAAATTATCTGTGAAAAGGGCCTGCAAAAATCATTGATTAACTTCCAATATTCCTTCAATTTTATACAGTCATAAAACATATGTGCCCAATCAGCATTTATTTCTACATTACATCTTTTACATAAGTTGTCTTTATTATTTATTTTATTCATCATTAAAGGTGTATAGAAAGATCTATGTAAAAATTTCCAAGTAAAAAGTCTCCAATTAATGGAAGAAGTAGTTTTATAAGCAGATTCCAATATATATTGTTTATCTTGTTGTTTTGGTGATTCACCATTAATGGAAATGTAATAATTCCAATAGGTATCTGAACTACAATGAGCTTCTTCTCTGATAATTTTATGTATGTGTGAAAGCTTACCTTTATCAGAAACTCTATGTTGTAAATTTAATATCAAGTAATCAATCAGAATTGAAACAGATTCTTTAACTGTTAAAGACATTAAATCAATTTTATTAATAAGATGTTGTCTAAAAGTCTGAATTTCTAAACAACATGTTTCTCTCAAATCAAATTCTTGCTTTAAGAAGTCTAAATTTTTAACTTTATTATCAGACAGCAACTGATACCAATACTTTAAATCATTCTCAGTGACTAAAAGAGTTCTTTCAGAGGTGGTTGACAAAAGAATACCTTGTGTATACATTATAGGGAATAGGATAAAATTCCATTCCTTATACCTAGGATGCATAAATATAAAATTACAATAACTAATAATAATGTTTAATGGGTAACTAACTATATATTTTGGTGTAATAGATGAAGTACAAAATTCTTTTAGTAACCATAACATGGGGTTATTTACAATAATATTTTTATATATTAAAGAGATTTTCATGAAGTGAATGTTAATTAGTTCCCAGTAATCTTTCCATCTTGCAACATATGACTGATCTATTAACAAAGTAATAACTTTTATAATAGAAGAGATAGTATATAAATTAAAGTCTGGAAATGAAATGCCCCCTTGAGACCAGCTATTAGTATGTTTCTTTAATGCAATCCTAGGTCTATTAGGTGCCCATAAGAAATTTAACATTAATGAATTCAATTTCTTAATAATTATTTTTGTAGGTGGGAGTATTATTGATTGTATTAAATATAATATCTTAGGGAATATTATCATTTTAATAATTGTGAGTCTCTCTTCCATGGTAAAAAACATATTGTTCCAGCTATTGAAAAGATTTTGTATATTAAGAAGACACTTACTATAATTATTATGTATAATGGATTTAATATCTTTAGTTAATATTATACCTAAGTAAGTTATCTGAGCTGAGTTGGGTATATATTTGTTAAAATCATTAATGAGGACATTTTTTTGTGTGTATATTGGTAATATTTTAGTTTTTTCTTCATTAAATATCAAACCAGAGCTATTTTTAAAATCCAGCATTTTATCAAATAAGGACTGCATAGAAGAGTTAGTTCCTGATGACGTAATTATAACATCATCTGCAAAAAGTTGAATTTTAGATATTGTATTTTCATCCATATCAAATCCTTCTATATCAGTACTATTTCTGATCAAATTAGCCCAAGGCTCCATTATTAAATTAAATAATAGTGGTGAGAGTGGACACCCTTGTTTTGTACCTTTTAAAATGGGTATTTTTTGTGAGACATATGTTCCTATCTTAATATAAGCCAGTGCTCCTTTATATAGATGTTCAATTAGATTTACAAATGCATCAGAGAAATTTGTGCACTTTAGTAAGATAAACAAGTAGTCCCAACTTACTGAATCAAATGCTGAACTTATATTGAGACTAATAAGTGTTAAATCTTTCTTTTTCCTGTTTGCAAAATCAATTAACGTTAAAGTTCTCCTTATATTATCAAAAGTATTTCTATTTATAATAAAGCCTGTCTGATCTATATCTATTATGCCTGGGATGATTGTCTTTAATCTATCAGCAAAAATACTCATAAACATTTTATAGTCAACATTAAGTAACAGAATAGGTCTATATGAAGTGCATCTGGTTGGGTCTATATTGGGTTTTAAAATTGGTGAAATAAATGTGTATTGCCAAGATGGGGGAGTTGTTAACTCATTTTGAACCAAAATAAAAACCTTATGTATTAATGAGTAAGTGCTTTTAGGAAGAATTTTATAAATCTCTGGTATAATACCATCATTACCTGGTGCTTTGTTTGATTTAAGTTTGTTTATTTCTGTAATAACCTCTGTATATGAAATATTTTTATCTATTAGTTTAGTCTGTTGTTTGTTAAGTTTTTTGTTCATGTTTGTAGTTATAAATTTCTTTATTTTATCTTTAGGATCCATGTTAATGTTATTATGATTAATTTTGTGAAAGTGATTTCTAAATTCATCTAAAATTTCTGGTAAACTAGAAACATTCTTCTTTTTCCCTGGAGAGAAAATTTCTTTGATATGATTTTGCTTATTCAACCTTTTTGTTTTATTTTTAAGTTTATGTAAGTATTTGGGACTTATTGAGTAAGACAAAAACTTATATTTCTCTAATGTTATTTTGACTTTATGGGTTAAAATTTCTTTGTATTTCTCATTTAATTTATTTATTTCCTCAATGACTTTTTTGTCCATGATATTTTCTTTATTATTATGTTTGTATTAGCCTAATTTGCTTTGAATATCTAGTAATTCCTTGTCCCAAGATTTCCTTTTATTATTATACCATCTGATGCTTTGTCCATATAAATATGATTTTAAAGCATCCCAAATGTAAACAATGGAGACATCAGGTGTAGTGTTTAAGTCTAAGAAATGTTGCACTTCTGAAAGTATATAATCTTTATAGTCTTTTAGTTGAGTTAAGTATGCTGGTATTCTTTTGATCTGAACATTATAGGTACTTTTTACCATAAATTCAAAGACAATTGAATTATGATCTGATATAGGACACAAAATGATTTTGGAATTAATTAAATCTGTTACCATCTGGTTAGAAATAAAGACTCTATCTATTCCTGAATAAGTTTTATATCTGTTAGAAAAAAAAGTGTATGGTGATTTTGAATCTATCTGATTATTAATATCATTCAAATGATATAAATTAACAAAATCCTTTAAATGTTTTGCATTAGATGTAATTTTCCTTTTTCCTATAGTAGTAGTATCTTTTTCATGTAGGATACAATTAAAGTCACCTGCTAAAATAATATCTCCTATAGAAAATGATATGATCTTATTGAGATGGTGTTTCACTGTATTAATGCCGATTCCTGGTATCCAATATACATTGATTAATGTGTATATCTTCCCATTAATCTGTATTGTAACCATACAGAACATTCCTTTATCATCTTTATAAGACTTAATAGTTTTAGGTATGGGCATATTTTTATTCAATAAAACAGCCACTCCTCTCTTTTTCTGTGTGTGTTCTGAACTAACCAAGACTGTATATTTATTAGTGGCTAATTTATCTATATCCTTTTTCAGGAGATGTGTTTCTTGAAGGAATATTAAGTTGGCTCTATGCAAATTAATATATCTCATTAAACTTGCCCTTTTACATGGGTTATTCAATCCATTAATGTTTAAAGAAATTCCTTTTAGAGATATCATTTAGCTTTTATAAACATATAAGACATATAATCAGAATAACAATTAACAAAATAAGTGATATTATATCTCCTCCTTTAGGCGTTCCATTAATTATAACTGTATTTAATGAAAATCTTATGGAATTTTGTGTAAGTTTCACTTTTATTCGTAGTGACAATGAGTTTATAAAATGTGATGTGGATGTCAGAACTATATACATACAACAATAATCAGGTAAAAATAATGTTAGGATTAAACATTGCACCCAGCCTGGAGTTAAGAACTCCAACTTCAAGTAGCTCATACCACTCAAGTTATCCCCCAAACCTAAGCAGCAGTACCTCAGCTGCCACCAAATTAATTCAATACTAACTATTATTAACTAAAGTTAACCTCATTTAATTAGATTATCTATTATGACAAAGCTAAACAATTTATAAATCAGCTTCATATAAACAAGTAAGAACATTTAGAAACAGCTCATATTACTATGTACATCTATTGTGTATAATACACTCATAATCAAAATAGTATTCTAGCAATATTTAGGTGTCATAAAGTTCGTTTTTCATCACAAAGTCACATTTACAGCAGTTCTACTTCCTGAAACAACATTCTTCATGAATCTGTGATGTGTCAGTGTGAAATCAGGGGTCAAAGTTCAAAATGACTGCTTTCAGCTTCTCTGCATGTATTCTGAGTGTTGAAGCTTTTAAAACAACTCGAGGACACTATTCACGAGGAAACCCACATCCCAGATTGTCTCCCATAACATTCTGGTGGGAATTTTAGTAAAAGCAAGTGACTGACATTCATTTAGTAATACAAATGAATCTAAACAGTGCAAAACCTTCGCGAAGTATTTTACAAGTCATTACAGTCTCTATGACAGTGAAACCAAGCCTACAGTTATTTAACATATTATACAACTTATTTTTATATGCCCCAATTCATTTTCTCATACAGATCTTATTATATACATATATCAGTATTATCAGAAGTATATAACTATATATATAAGAGAGAGAGAAAGAAAGAAAGAAAAAAGAGAGAAAAAAAGAAAGAGAGAGAGAGAGAAGAAAGAAAGAAAAAAGAAGCTACAAAGAGTATCTACAAAGATATATTATTTGCTGTTTGTTTTAATAATGTTAAACATGAGACTCATTACTTGCAACTATTTTAGTTCTAATTATTTGCAATTATATCATGACATATTATTTGAAATCATGTATAAGCAATTAAGTCATGGTATAATATTTAGCAACAGTGTTTAAACAGCATAAATAATTTTAAAGAGC
The DNA here is from genome assembly GCF_019279795.1 of Protopterus annectens. Taxonomy (NCBI): domain Eukaryota; kingdom Metazoa; phylum Chordata; order Ceratodontiformes; family Protopteridae; genus Protopterus; species Protopterus annectens. Next base: position 242,015,808 of record NC_056736.1, on the reverse strand, counting down.
TAATAAGTAATTATTTCACTTATTCCATATTTTTCATCAAACTTCTCTCCCTACCCTCCCCCACCCCTCAGTAAATGCATAGTTTAGAAAGAATGCCATTATTTAAAACAAGAAGAGAAAGAAAATGTATCAAATTACTAACCTTAGGTCTCTTTATCACAAAGAGAAACAAGTTGATTCATAGCATGTTATTTGTTCCTCAGAAAGTTTGATTATTTATAAAACAGAACAGTTCTTTGCACACAAAAAGTAACTTTGAATATATCTTTAAAACATTTGTGGCTTTCTGAAAATGTAGTAACTGTAATTGAAGAGTTCACAAGAAGAAAAAAAAATAGAACATGTCATTTGTTTTTTAGTCTTTTTTGCTTCTCTGAAGTCTTCCAAGAAGTTCCTGTTGCCATCCTCTTTAGCGAAGGACTTGCCCATTCCATATCTTCTATTTTATCTAATATTTTATTTTTTTTAATATACAGCAAAGCAGAGTCCAAGTCTTCAAAAATTCTAGGGCCATCAGGTAAAAAGATTTTTAGTTTGGCAGGAAACAAAAGGTGAGTTTTGAACTGTGTTTTCTTAAGCTCTCTTATTAATGGCAAAAAACTTTTCTTTTAGTAATTACCAAGGAAGAATAGTCATTGTCAAAATGCACAGTTGCCTCATTAATTTTTATAGGTGCTTTAGCCCATGCAGATTTTAATACCATCTCCTTGTCATAAGATGATAAAAATCTTACAATAACTGATCTAGGATATTTTTATTAGAGTTAAAATTAGATAAAGACCTATGGGCTCTTTCAATACCAAAAGAAAATGCTTCTGACAAATCTAAAGTTTTGGGAAGCCAAGTATTTAAAAAGGAAGTAATGTTGTTACCTTCTATATTTTCTGGCAGTCCAAAAATCCTAATATTATTGCGTCTGGATCTGTTTTCCAGGTCATCAAGTTTGGATTGTAGTTGTGTGTTCTGCTTCAGTAAAAATTCAATGTTAATTTCTTCTTCTTGAATTCTGTTGTCCATATCATTAAGAGTCTCTTCTATACCAGTAATCTGAGCTTTCTGATGTTGTAAGTCTTGGTGTAACAAATCCATTTGTGTTGTAGTTTTTTCTATAAAGTTAACAATTTTAGTATCCAGTCTGTCCATTTTAGTTGTTAGTTGCTGAATAGTTAATAGTAAAGACTGAAGCTCTTTCTTGATGCTGGAATCCTGACTGTTAGCCTTACTGGAACTCATTCTGAACAGAGGTGATGAAAGAGAAATTTCCAAGATGATTTCTGACAGGAAAATTATTTAAATGTTCTTTCTTTTTTTGATATTATTCAAGAAACTGATATTCCAAACATATTTAGAAAGAAAATTATTACATTAGTTGAATTTAAAAGTAATTATTTCCTGTCAGAGCAGTTATGTTGGTGGAGCTGAAGAAATCTGCTGCTATCCTGTGTTCATCCTTGGCCACGCCTCCTCCAAACAAATGTTGGTTCTGATCCAAGAATTTCTTCCGTTTCTTTATTTCCTTTAAACAGTAACCAGTTTTTCCTTAAAATAGATTTTATCTTGTTACTGTTCTCGCTATAAGTGATAACCATTGACTGGGTAAAATCAACTCTAGATTGAGTTTTATTTTTATTTTCATCATGTAATTTTTCACCCAACGGTGGTTTATATTTTACCCCCCATTCACTTATAACTTGATGACAAATGGATAGCACAAATTCATAAGGGTACTTCCTTTCTACAAAAAAAACTTCCAGTTTACTCATTTCTAACTTAACTAATTCTAAATTTGAGCACATCCTTGCAATACGGACCATTTGTCCCTTCACTATATTCCTCTTGATATACAATGGATGACTACTCATAAATTCTAAGTAATCATTGGAAAATGTAGGTTTTCTGTAAATTCTTGATTCAAAACATTTCTTTTCAACATTCTTTGACAATGTAACATCTAAATAATCAATCTTATCAACATTACAGTTACCTGTGAATTTAAAATATTCACAACTGTTTAAGTAATTGATTAAATTTTCATGTTGAACATTATTTTCCACAAGATAAAAATGTCATCCAAAAACCTTAGATAACTAATCCAGCCATCCAAAAAGAGAGTGTTATGCATATAATGTTCCTCCCAACCCACCATAACCAGATTTGCAAATATGGGTGTGCAGCTAGTACCCATAGCAACACCATGTATTTGTCTATAAAATTCCCCTTCAAAAAAGAAGTTTTTCAAAACAATTTTCATCAACGTCATCACAAAATTCATCATAGTATTGCATAATGAAGTCCTTTTCAATAAAACTCTATGGAAATATTCCAACCCTATTTCACGGGGAATAGACATGAAGAGATCTACAACATCAATAGTAGAAAAAGAAGTATCACAATCAAAATACTCATTTTTTTATTTAACTTAAAAAGTCCCAGGAATCATTGAGAGTATAATCAACAGTTCTTAAAGATTTTCTTACCACTCGGTCAATAAATACACCAAGTGAATATGTTGAACTATTTTGACTAGTAATTATTAATCTATAAGGGGGATCAATGATGTTTTTGTGTGTTTTTGGAATTCCAAATACAACAGGTACTTTTGGATTGTTGTTGATCAGGAATTCAAAAACCTCTTCACTTATGACTCCTTGAAATAAAGAATCTTCTAATGTTAACTGAATTTTCCTATGTGCGATGTTAACTTTATTTTTAGAAACGCTCTCATATTTACCTTCTTTCTGTAACATGGTAAATATTTTAGCATTGTAATCCTCAGTAGTCTCTACTACCATACCTCCCCCTTTGTTGGGTTTCATAAATCTCAACCCTTCATAGTTTCATAGTTTCATAGTATAGTACTAGGCTATCTGCCCTGGGGCATTTGTAAGTCTAGCCATAGTGGTGTGGCTTTTGCCACCCCATGAAATTGTACAAAAAATGTACAGAATAAATTTAGAATACTGTGCCTCTGTCTAGTAGTGACACAATGAAGGTCCCCTTATAAAATAGAATTAGTTTACTGTGCCCCTGTCTAGCAGTGACACAGATGTGACCCCTGGGGTAAACTTACAATCTCCCATCCACTCATCAAGATTTCTCTTGAAGAGAGTCAGTGAGGGGCTCTGCCTAATACAAACTGGGATCTTGTTCCAAAGCATGGGAAGCCTCTGGGTTATGAATCTATCCCTCCAGCATGTCCTATTCATACTTGTGCCGAGGTTTAAGTCTTTAGCTCTCGTGTTCCTGATGGATTTGGATTTTTTGAGGTGGAGCATGTCCATCAGATCCTGATTGGACATGGCCTTGTATGTCAGGCAGAGATCACCTCTGAGCAGGTGGTATGCTACTGAATAGAGCTGAAGTTTCTTTAGTCTAGAAGAATGAGACATATGTTGGAGACCCTTGATCCTCTTGGTGAGGTACTTTTGTGGTCTCTCCAGCTGTAGCAAATGCCGGGTGAGGTACATACCAAATGGGGCATTGTACTCAATCATGGATCTGATGAGGGAGAAATATAGGGGTACAATGACATCCTTAGATCTGGATGTGAATCCCTTCATGATGAGGTGTGCAAGGTTGAATGTTTTTCTAACCACTTTGGCAACATGGGTGTCAAATGAGAGGTCACTGTCGACTTGGGTCCCTAGGTCTCTGATTACTTTTTCTGTACTCAGTGGGTTGCTGTCTATATGATAATTTGTGGGTACTTTGTTTTTCCCAAGGGGGATGACTATACATTTTTTGGCATTTAGTTTAAGGCCGTGACTCCGGCACCAGTTGTCCATTTCTGTGAGGCCTTTTTGTAGGATGTGTGTGTCTGCTGGTGTATCGACTATGGTGCCTAGTTTGCAGTCATCTGCGAACTTTGTCAGCCACAGCCCTCCCATGTTTGCTTTAACATCTGAGAAATAAATGCCGAACAAGAAGGGTCCCAGGACAGATCCCTGTGGGACACCACTTATGACTGGCTTTGAGTCTGACATTGCTCCAGCGATTTTAACTTTATGGGTTCTGTCCTTTAGCCAGTTTGCAACCCATCTAGTGACATAAGGGTTTACGTTTAAGCTGTTGAGCTTATCTATGATGCCTGAGTGGGGTATTGTGTTGAAGGCCTTAGCCAAGTCCAGGTATGCTGTATGGACTGCTTTGCCCTCATCAATGGCTCTAGTGACTGTTTCGAAAAAGTCAACCAGGTTTAAAAGGCAGGATCTGCCCTTTACAAAGCCGAACTGGGTGGTGTCAAGTGTCTGTAGGTCCCCTATGTCTCTGTTTATGAGTTCCATAATGATTCTTTCCATAGCTTTGCAGACCAGGCTGGTTAAGCTTATGGGGCAGTAGTTTCCAGGGTCTGTAGAGGCACCCCCCTTGTGGAGTGGGACCACTGTTGCTGTACGCCAGTGTTCAGGTACATATCCCAAAGTAAGGCTAAGGTTAAATAGCATTTTTATGTGTGGGTTTAGCTCCTCTTGGAGTTCACGTAACACGCAACCCGGGATACCGTCAGGTTCCATTGATGCTGTGTTTTTTGCTTTGTTTAGTGCAGTTCTCACTTGGACATCTGAGATGACAGGGAGATTACATTCAGCTGGGATAAGTATTTCTTCTTTTGGGGGTGAAGGAGGGGAGAAATTTGCACTGAACCTGTCAGCCAGAATGTTGGCAATATCTCTGGGTTCAGTGTATTTTTTATTGTTGTGAACCAACTCTGAGCATATCTGAGGGTTTCCGCCCAGGTTTCTAACATAGCTGAAGAAGGCTTTGTGGTTATCTTTAGTGTCCTTAGTGATTTTTCTCTCAAAGTTGGCCTTGGGTGTTTTTATGAGAAAACGTAGTTTTCTGCTAATGTTGATCAGAGATGTCTTCCCTTCATGGGATTTTGCTCTGACGTGCAGTAGCTTCCTTCTTTTGTTATACAATTTGTTTATGGCTGAGGTCCACCAGACAGGACGCTTACCTTTGGTGGAGAGGGACTTGGATTTGTTTGGGATTGCATGATCCATGCATTCTTGGAGATGTCCATAGAAAGCATTTGTGAAGGATTCGGCATTGTGGGATGTGGTATCCACTGGCACAGTGGGCTTAAAGGATACCATCTCAGTCTTAAGAAGAGTGAAGTCTGCTTTTGAGAAGTTTTTCACTGTGGTCTTTTGTGCTGGGGGTGGAGGTGGGATATGTATATCCAGGGTGATTAGTTTGTGGTCAGATCTCACTAGTGAGGGGTATACTTCCATTGTAGAGCATTTTGTCCCCATGTTTGTGATGATCAGGTCTAGTATATTATCTCCCCTAGTGGGAGAGGTGAATAGTTGTTCCAGTGCATTTGAATTTATGAATTCCAGGAACCTTTGGGCTAGTGTATTAGGGCTAGAATAATGTACCCAATCTATGTTTGGGTAGTTGAAGTCTCCCAGTATGATGGTATTTTGTGATACATTCATATCCTCCAATGTCTTCAGGAAGGCTGAGTGGGGATCTTGAGTTTGGGAGGGTGGTCTGTAACATGCTACCAGTTGTATAGCAGTTTTGCCTATGGTTAGTTGCACCTGTATGGTCTCTGATGCTTCATGTGTTGCTACTAACCTGGAGGTGTGGGTGTCCTTGATGAATATGGACACTCCCCCTCCCTTTGTGGTTCGGCCCAGGTTTTGGGGCCAAAAAGCATGATACGAGGTATAGCCTGGTAGTGCTGGGGTGCTCTCAGGAGCCTTGAACCAGGTTTCAGTTACTGCACAGACATCGATGTTCTCCATGCTGAGGAGTGCATCAAGTGCCTGCATCTTGAGATTTAGACTTCTGGCATTGAGCAGCATTACCCTTAGTTTTTTTCCATTTTTGTTTTCTAAGGAGGTGGGTTTGTCTTTTAAGCCTTGCCTAAAAAAGACACTATGGGGGTGGCAAGAGCCTTAGCCAATATCCGGAAGCCCAGTGGTGACAGGTGTAAGCCATCCCTTGTGAAGCAGTGTGGCTTGTCCAACACGTCATCCCAGGCAGACAGACATTGGATCCCCTTAGAATGACACCAGTACTTGAGCCAATTGTTAAAGCTGATCATCTTGTCTTTGTATTGTGGTATCATTCTTGATGAGGGCAAGATGCTGCTCAGGGTCAGGGTCATAACAGCCTGGGCTACATAATCGGAGAGCTCCTCTATGTCTCTTTTCATGTAGTCCAGGGAGGTACGTCTCAGGTCATTCACACCAGCATGGACAACGATGGAGTCATATTTGTACTTGCTTTGGAGTGACTTGAGTGCGTGTGTTATGTGGCGGATCCTAGCTCCCGATAGACAGCTCACAGTCACCTTCTCCTTGTTCAGCCTGGTCAGCAGGACATCAGTGTGTCTGACTATAGAGTCACCTATTACTAGTGTTCCAGGCAAGGTGTTTGGCCTTAAGGGCTGTGATTGGTTGACACACTGATTTATTGAAGTATGTGTTGCATGTCTTTTGTTTTGAGGTGGTGGATTTTTGGATGTCTGCTTTGGGAGCCTCTGTTGTTTTGGTAATTTTTTTATTAGAGCCTCCGAGTATGTCTTTGTGTTTTTATGTGTTTGGTTTGCAGTTATGGTAGGTCTATGTGGGACTGGGATTGTTGTGTGTGTGGTTGCCATCTCCTCCTGTCTGGTCATGCCAGCCCTGAGTTGAGAGAGTTCAGCCTCCAGTTTGGCTATATAGTTGCATCTCTCACATGTATTTGTGTTTGTTGGGAGGAGGACAGGGTTGTCTATGTACATGAAACAATTGTAGCATTGTCTCAAGATACCCAGATTGACCAGCTGAATTGGAGACGACACCGGTAATCTACCACTTGACATGCTAGAACAGTATAAGGGAGTGCTGTACCTTTAAGGGAAGTGGATATTCACAGGGGTGGTAAGTAGATGTAGTGCTTTACTTAGTACGAGAGTATTACCTAGTAGAGAAGTATTGAGAACAAGTGCTAGGCTTATAATATAGTGAGTAGTCTGGTTATACTAAGAGTAGAGCTTCCTTAAGGGAAAATTTGAAGCGCAGACTTGGCGGAGCCATAAAAAGTTTAACCTTGTTTAACTGGCTCTGCGTGCACAACCACGCAAAGCCGTGCAAACACGGATTTTAAACAGTGAACTACAAAAGAGCTAGAAATGGTCCAAAACAACCAATTACTACAGCTTCTTGTGCTGAGGTCACTTCCTACAGGGGCAGGTAGGCTGCTCAAGGCTCCCCACTCCCACTGGTGAGCAAAGAAACTTCCTTCTATCCAAGTAAGGTAATGGACAACACAGGAACTACACCACAGCCCAGAATACAGCAATGCCTGTAAACTGGTCTAAACTAGTCGAGGAGAGGCGGGAAAACAAGGATTATTTTTTGTTTTTTTTGGTAGAAACACACAGAAAATGCAGAAACCGTGATAAATTAGTTACACAGGCTAGCACACTTTAGTGGGAAGCCTCCACAGTTAAATTAAACAAACAAACAAACTTTCGATCAAATTCGACTAAAATGTAACTTTAAGTGCAGATTTTAAAATAATGCAGCAAACAGTTAAAAAACATTTCAAGCTAGTGCAGGGTAAGCTACAGAAGCTATTCCAAGTGAAAAAAAAGCAAAGACATTTAAATCCAGAAAGTAGTTGCTTTTTTGAGTTCCCTGCTGCTAGGACCACTCTGCAGAACCATGCGGAGCTTGTCTGAGCAGTATAGCCAGAAAAAAATGCCCAGAGGCGGATTTTAAACAGTGAACTACAAAAGAGCTAGAAATGGTCCAAAACTACCAATTACTACAGCTTCTTGTGCTGAGGTCACTTCCTACAGGGAAAGGTAGGCTGCTCAAGGCTCCCCACTCCCACTGGTGAGCAAAGAAACTTCCTTCTATCCAAGTAAGGTAATGGACAACACAAGAACTACACAACAGCCCAGAATACAGCAATGCCTGTAAACTGGTCTAAACTAGTCGAGGAGAGGCGGGAAAACAAGGATTATTTTTTTGTTTTTTTGTTTTTTTGGTAGAAACACACAGAAAATGCAGAAACAGTGATAAATTAGTTACACAGGCTAGCACACTTTAGTGGGCAGCCTCCACAGTTAAATTAAACAAACAAACAAACAAACAAACTTTCAATCAAATTCGACTAAAATGTAACTTTAAGTGCAGATTTTAAAATAATGCAGCAAACAGTTAAAAAACAGTTCAAGCTAGTTCAGGGTAAGCTACAGAAACTATTCCAAGTGAAAAAAAAGCAAAGATACTTAAATCCAGAAAGTAGTCACTTTTCTGCATTCCCTGCTGCTAGGACCACTCTGCAGAACCACGAGGAGCTTTTTCCGTAACTTTGTCAACAATTCATTCTCTTCTCTATTCAAATTATATTGTTTAATTTTGTTCTTACCTTGCATGTCATATATCTCCTGGGCACAAATTTTCTCAAACTGAGCTATCAGAGGATGAAGGGGGGATTAAAACAACTTTTCGTCTTTATAATATTCTTCCCTGACTCAACAATGTTTTCCTTAAACATAAGTTTCAAATTTATTTTTCTCATAAACATTTTTAATTCAGTAATAATATTAACAATATCATCCTTTTTTGTGGGTACAAATTTTATAACTTTACTTAAAAGGGAAAATAATTTTTTATCTACAGTAATACCTGCATAATTGTAAAAATCAAAACTTTAGTAGGCAATAATATTCCCCCAAAGGAGCTAATAATCTAAGTAGATTCTTCTAATTCTGATTGTAACTGTTTTTGCTCTTCTGGTATTGATTCCTGTATGGGTAACTTCTGCCCCCTGATGGAGCTTCTAAAAAAACTTTATTAGTACCATTAAAATTGCTACACTTATTTTGCAATCTTTCAGACCTCCTAATAGGTGGGTATTCACTGTCATAGTTCATATCTCTCTCACACTGTTAAATTGATAACCACCTCGTCTTTCCTGCGTAATAGGATTCCTAAAATCACAAACACTTTCTCTAGTGTTTTCCTCGTAGGATTTGGGGAGGGGGTAGGCAACCTCGTTTTTATACTCATTTTCATCCCTTATTAATTTCTTTTTTATGCTCTATATTAATCTCAGCATCTTCTTTAATCTTATCAAATAAGGCATTGTATTTCAAAGTAACTTTGTCAAAGTGTAAATCATTTAAAATAACATCATTAATATTTTCTATCTGTGTTAACAGTTCTTTCACTCTGTTGTTGTTCACTCTAATAATAAGTTCCATCAGTTCTATGCCATGATGGTCGAACATATTGAGAAGTTTGTCACATGGTTTTCTGACCCCTTTTCAAACCATTTGGAAATTTATAAACACGCAGGCCCCTAGGCACTCTGTGTTTGATCACACATTCTTTTAGGTATGCATTGTCACATTGTAAGTTACGTACCTTCAAAAGTTTTTGTTCTAGTTCCTTTAGTCTGCAGTCCATAGTTTCTTCCCTAGTTTCCTGTATTTCATTGAACAGCCCAAAATTTTCATTATACCCTCTTTGCAAATGGCTATTAGAAGCCATAGTAGTCTGTTTCGTTCTTCTTTGGCCGCAAGGTATAGATTCCGCGGTCAAAGATACTCCTGTATTAGTAGTGTGCTTTAAACTCCTCACTGATGCTGCAGTAGATGTTTCACCAAACACATGTTCATGACGCACGTCCATTGCATCACTACTCGAGACTCTCAGATTTTGTAGTTCGGTAACTGCTTCTTGTAGTTTAGAGACTTTATCAGTTAGTGCTACAATAAGCTGAAAAATGTTCTCAGCTAAATTCGCTTCCTGAGCATCTGAAAAGGAAGCATTGGAAATGTCTTCCTCAAAGACATTTGATAAATGTGAATCTTCCATCATAGGAAAAACAGCAAGAAATGTTAATATTAGTGTCTTTAGTAAATAAGGAAGGCACTTCCCTGGTGTGGCACCTCCAATGAATTTCCAACCTCCAAATTCAAAACCATGAAACGAAAACCAGCACAGAGAGAACCAAACTGACACTAGGAACACTCTCTGTATGCTGGAAAAACAAGGAATCACTCGAGTGATAAAAACACAATTTATTCCATGATGTAATAAAAACTCCACAGCATTAGCAGCATATACAAGATGAAATATAAACTCCACAGTAACACAATATTCACAGTCAAGCGCTTTCGTCGTCCATCCGGACTTCTTCAGAACTGTGAAAGTAACTGAACATTTTCTATTTAAAAAGGCATCAACCAATCACAATAAAATTTAAATAAAATATGCAAATAACATTTTTTAAAAATACATACTTTAAAACACTCTGATTTTGTTGTGTACACATTAATGCTGAAGTTAATATACCCTAAAAATCACAATCTTTGTGCCCTATATTTTAATTTAGGCTTAAGAGAGCTAATGTCATTTAAACCTGGTGTGATGTTAGAGTTATAATGTTGCTGCCATTTCATTTCAGTTCTTTCCAAGTCATTCTTCCAATCTCCACCCCTTATATCCTTTGACACAACTTCCACACTTCCAAAAAGAAAAGTGTGATTAGGGTTGGTTTTAATATGCCTGTATAACCCATTATTTTCATCCTGTTTTCTAATATCATAGAGGTGCTCATATATCCTCTTTTTTAGCATCCTCTCAGTTTTACCTATGTAAAAATGGAAAGAGGTCTGCCAAACAGCAATATACACCACCCCATTTGTGTTTATTTAAATTTTAGTGTGATTGGTTGATGCCTTTTTAAATAGAAAATGTTCAGTTACTTTCACAGTTCTGAAGAAGTCCGAATGGATGAAAGCGCTTGACTGTGGATATTGTGTTACTGTGGAGTTTATATTTCATCTTGTATATGCTGCTAATGCTGTGGAGTTTTTATCACATCGTGGAATAAATTGTGTTTTTATCACTCGAGTGATTCCTTGTTTTTCCAGCATACAAAACAAGTCTGACTTACATAGGAGTGCAGGTGGATTTATAGTAGATGACATCAGCAGGCCCTGTTAGGGACAACAGCTTAAGATGCCTGCATAGGCACATAGGGCGATAGCGTCATATGAGGTTAATAGCCTAATAGCACTAAGCTGCTTAGAAGCCTAGTTATATAACAACACAAGTAGCCTTACTGAGCTTATCTGGATGTTTGAGTTTAGCAGAGCATGGATGTGAACATCAAAAACTGGCACTGTCCATGAGGGAGCACACAACATTATAAATTGTATTTTGTCATATGGTTGATATATATATATATATATATATATATATATATATATATATATATATATATATATATATATATTATATATATACATATAGAGAGAGAGAAATGAACTGAGAACCGAGGGTTGCAATGCTTGTAACTGTGTGACCAACACATGGACTGAAATCAGACAGCATCATATATACATTACCATGGCACATTGGGTCATACCTCTCAACCTGTTATAACAAGAAATCTGGACAAAGCCATACATATTGGGTTGAAAAAAGACCAAACATAGGGACACACTTTGCATGCTGCTCTTACAAACTTACATAGTTGCTAGAATAACAAGTGTTGGATTAATGTGAATTGTCTGAAGGTTAGGAGTTTTGAAACTCCAATGTCTGTCATTGTTTTCTGGCTTAAATAGTCAAGTATTTTCAAATTATTTGCCAGAAAACAAACTGTTTATGAGGCTCAGGGCAAAACTTTGATGCCAAAATCAGAACACTCTACAAATATCTATAGAGTTGAAAGGTATATATTTGGCAGATTTGCACTACAGTTAACTAAGTGTACGCACATGTGAGATACAGCTGTTTGCGCATAAGTAAGCAGTGTGCAACCACGAGTCACATTGCTAATATGTGACAGTTGATCTTCATGAGGTTTTCGTGCAGGCCAAAAGCATTTATTGAATGTATTTGCTTTCTGTGTCTACCTAACTGCTTCCTAGGTGGTCCACTATGATTAATGCCATACTTTCTGCAAGCTACATAAGCACAGGCAAACATGCAATCCTTTGTTTGCACTATGCAGTGCATCATGAAAACAGCTTTGGAAAAACAAAAAAAAAAACAAAGTAGGAAAATAAATGGAAAGTGAGGCATACATGAACTGAGCAAAAACAAGGTATGATATACACACTGCAGATTTATACTACACATCACATATTTCTACATAGTTCAGGATTTGAACTCTCACACCACTGCAGATTCAGTGAAGAGGATGGATGCCTTTACCCTCTTTGCCACACAAAGAGCTTTGCAGCAAAGAACTGAAGTCATTGTTCATACACACAAATGTACAATGCTATGAGATTTTCAGCTGTGACTTGTACTTTTAATATTGATCACACAACCTGTTAGGATTCTGTTGTCAGATATACAGCTTTGTTTTGCTTGTCTGTGTTTCGTGGTACTTCATCAGTTATCTGAGTAGTGCTGGCAGACATTCAAGTGTGTAAGGCATTCAATATCCTTACCCTTAAAATGTGTGTTGATATTAACTGGGAGTTAGTTATATGATATGCATTTGTCACCAAGAGATGGCCAGGTGGGATGGCACAAAGAGTCATATACTATTCATTTGGGGGGTCCATTGCTGATTTACTGTTAAAGCACAAGTAAGGCTACACAGCTCTTGGGGGGGTGCTCATGTACTGTTACATCACAAACAAGCGTAGCATGTATGTTTGTGGGTAAGCAAAGTTGATACTGCTATGGCATAATCATGGATATGATGATCATGTTACTTTCATTGTTCTGCTTCCTGCCTGTTGTTTTATCTTGGGAAGGTTGTGAAGTCAGAAACTGCAATATGTATCAGTACTGTCTAACTACTCTCTTTTTGCAATTTTTGTAGTACAAAGGTAGGGTGCAAAAATAAGGCCATGTAGTGAGCATCATTATACTTCAGAGGTAGAACTGTGTGAATATTTGATCCCTGAGGCCTAGTACGTACTAATGGACAGATATGAGTAAAGTAAAGGTCTCCCTGCTGTCACGTTAAAGTACCTTTTGAACAAATCCACAGCACTATTTACTTAATTACTGTTTTGACCTTCTAAATACTGGGGTATGCTTTAGTAGTATCATTAAAAAGTTTTTTGTCATTATTGGTTGGTTTTGAGTGCCTTCACCTTGTTTTGGTTTGTCATTATTGGTTGGTTTTGAGTGCCTTCACCTTGTTTTGGTTATCATTAAAAAGTTACAGTCTAGGTTCAGGACTTACCTTGCAAATGTGGCAGCGGACAGTTTTTGAGTTCAGGGCTGACTGTCTGATGCAAGAAGCACACAGCCAGTACATGGGGAGCTACTGAATGTGTAAGTTTCCTGGCATCAATTTTACTATGTGTGCAGGAGAAATGTATTAGGCACCTAGGTGGTCAGTAAATGTGCTATGTGTTGTCTTTTAGCCAATGCAAGGACATACTGAGCACACCTACATCTGCCTGCAGGCACAGCAGCTGGTGGTTCCTCCTCAGAGCCCTCCACTGACTGTGGTTGTGGTGACTTAGGCATTGGTGGGGTGATGTGTGTCACTTCCCCTAGTTGATCCTGTAGCAGCTGTTTCCACAAGATCAGATTGTGTATCATAGCACATACTGTGAAGACTTATGCACATGGCTCTGCATTATACTGAAGCACTCCACCAGATGTATCTAAGTGACAGAACCGTAACTTCAACAACCCAAGCACATGCTCTATGATACTTCTGGTTTGGGCACGTGCCTCATTATGGCATTCTTTCATGGGTGTGTGTGCACTTCTAATGGGTGTTATCATCCACAGTTCCAGTGCATAGCTAGCATCCTCCAGTAAATGGCCACATGAGATGTCCCCCCTAGCAAGCATCTGATACAGCTGTGCTGTGTGCCAAATATGGGAGTCATGATAACTGCCAGGGTTGCCAGCACACACATTCAAAATTATTCCCTGGGAATTGCACATGACTTGGCAGTTGATGGAGTGGTATCCCTTGTGGTTAATGTAGATTCCACCCTGCTCACCAGGTGGTGCCTTGATGTGTACATGAGTGCAATCTATGGCACCCAGTACTTCAGGGTAGTGCACTACAGGCTAGAATTGTTGAATATTGATAACCCTCTCTTCAAAACTATGGGGAAAACATATGTGTTCACTGGCATGTATGAGCATAGCATACAGGAACTGGTGGAGGAAACTGGATGCTGATGCTGCTGACACACCTATCATGTCCCTAGTTGGTCTTTGAAAAGTACCTGTAACTAATATTCTAAGGGCTACACATACTTTAGTTTCCACTGGGATGGGTTCCCCTCGATTGGTCCTAGCTCTGAGCTGAGGGCGGCAGAGCTCACAGAGTTCTTTTAAGGTACCCCTATTCAGCCTGTAGTGCTCTACAATCTCCAGGTCATGTAGCATCTGATAAGTTACCCTGAGCCTGAACACTCTTTTCCTTCTCGGCCTAGGCCTATTGTCATCAGTAAATAAAATACAATGGAGTCAATAGCTGTAAACCAATTTTCTTTACTGGTACTTCTTTTTTATTGCCATCAGCTCCAGCAGCATTGACTTCAGCCTCTAGCACATGCAGAAGTAGAATAGCTGCAGCATCCCCTGGCACTGTGTCAGTTAAAATCTCCTTGTCTGTACTCCAATGGTACTGAAGTATTTAGAAAAACAAGAGTCGAGGCTACATGGAAGCTTGATAGCATGTAGCGTAGCTGCGCCATGTTTGACTGGTTCATGAAAATGGAGTTCACCTGCTTATACTGTAATTAGTATTTTTTACACACACCTGATGCTTGCTAAGCATTGTGATGGTGCAGCTCTGTGCATCCCTGCTCACTGCCAGACAGCTTTTCTTAAATAAAGCAAGCATGGCAAAATTGTAATTACTTCCCTCCATTCCCGTGATATTGTGCAAACATTCAGTATAAAAAGGAAAGCTTGCTGACCCTCTACTCGAACCCTGGACCTTCTGCACTTTTACTCTATGCATACACATGTTGCCACAGGATTATTTGCAAGACAAGCACAGCAAAAGCTGCCATTCGGTCATTCCTCCATTGCACGATGGTACACTATGCAAACGAGGACATTAAAATATGTACACAAATTATTTGAAACAGAGAAGACACATTTTACAATTAAATTCTGAGGATGACATACGACCTGTGATTTCTCCATAGCTTACATGCACCTTCACCCTCCACAGACTGATCTGTAAAACTTTGAATGTCTAATCTGACACACATCTCGATGTCATCACTCACTGTTCACATCCATTGAAAACAAAAACACAGCGGAAGTGCTTACATGAAGTGAACGTTCCTACAAGGTTACTGTTGTTTGGGATTTAACAATATCAATACATTTTTTACCTAATTTTCATATTCACCATGTTGACAGCCATGAATCTACATGTTTAGTAGCCATGTCAATAGAGAAACTGCAGGGGAGAACAATGTTGTACAGACAAGGCAGCCTATCCCTTTGCCCATATATCTGCTACATACTACATATGCTTACAGTACAATGTTGTTGAGTCTTTCGGCTTTTCCCGGTTAGGGGTCGCCACAGTGGAACTCCGGTCCGCTAATGATTGGTAGTTGATTTTTACGTGCCAAGTTACCAGCCCTGATGCACAACCTTCAACGAAGGTACGCCCATTCACGTATGTCTCCACGCAGAAGACGCTCTAGCTGTGAATCGAACCGGACAGCATCTTACTGTGAGGCAACAATGCTACCGCAGCACCACCATATATGCTCTATTTCAGGATGTTCAAACATTGTAGCAGCCTGCATTATGTACACTTACATTTTATTTTGGGGGTGGGGTTGCAAAGGTGCATTTATGTCATGGCCCTTACAAATGTATTTTTTATCTTGTAACTGTGATATTCTAGCATCCACATTCTGTAATTAGGTCATAATATGTGTGGGGTTACATGTTGAGCTCATGTCTGTACAAAATTTAAGTGCTTTTTCTTGCTCTTGCTTCCATGTAGACTTCTTTTCATGGCTGTATTCGGAAAGTTTCCAAATACACAGCCAACACAAACACAGAGTCTACACAGTCACTTTAGAGGTTGTCGAATCACTCCATCATATTGATTTGTTTCATTAGTATAAAATTCAGCTACATATTCTGTAATTTGCATGCCATGAGAGTTTCTGTATTTGTGAGTGCACGCCGCAGCACGGAGTTTACTGAATCTAATACTTGTCACGCCCTTGTGCCCATTATTGTGTAGGCTTTCATGAATCCCTCTAATGTCAAAACAGATCTCAATTATAAATGGCGTTTATGTACTTAAACAATTCATAGAGAATGTTTGCCTTACTGAGGACAGACATTTTCTTAGTACACAGTTTCTTATGTTGGACAAATGGAGCAAAGATCCCACTTACAGTACTGTGATAAAATACAGGCCTGCTGCCTATCTGATAATGTTATGATGATGATGATCTTATTTGTGACACATCATTCAAGACACCAAATTCTGAGGGACACACTGAAGGATGTTCCTTCTTATTAACACCCATGAATAGTTATACTTAGTGAACTCAAAAAAAATAAGAATCAGAAACAAAAGTCCTGGTACTGCCACAAGTCCTGACCATCACCAAGTTTGCTAAATGTTATTGTCCATCCTACAAGTATAGGACTGCTTATATATTAAAATGACAAAAAGTTGATCTGTAAATAAATAAGGAAACAAACAAATAAATATGCCTCTTTACAAATGAAATGGGTCAGTCAAATACTGACGGTTAACTAAAGCTGTTGGATATTGATATATTTAGTTTTGTATGTCATTTATGAAGAATGCATTCTTTTGAATTGCATTTCTTCTCCATTTTATTCTTATTATTATCCTTAATCACATTCTTCCTTAAACCTTATCTAGGTCTGCTCTGAGAGCTGTTGTATACTGTTGGCCTATGACCTTGATATGTCTTCCCACAACATTTTCAAATTAGCCATATTGTATCTACATTTCAATGTGCTGAGGTATGAGTCAGAGCTTGAACCGGAATAACATTTCTCAGGGTCATTTGTGAGTTAGCAATGCATTTCTGCAGTGATATCAAATAAACTTAATGCTGCTATCCGTTGCTGGAGGGAATATCACATTTACAGGCATTTGAGAAAGCCTGACCTTTACTAAAGGGAATGTACGCTTATAAAGGTGTACTTTATCATAATTTTACAGAAAAGACATACCTGTCTCCATATGAGTTCCATTATTAACATGGTCTGATTAAAATAAGCCATATAATGGTAATGTAGTACATAGACTGCAAAACAAACATTGATTTAGAGAAATCACGTGAAATTGTGTGAAGAAGAAACTAAAATGAGAACTTGATAACTATATTTTTTCTTTCCTATAAAACACTACCCATGATAAATATATGTTTTCAGTTAAACACATATCATGACATATTTGCGAAATGCCAAGTAGCCGTGAGACAAATTGTGTATTTATGCCATCTGTTTAACCAACATTTGTAACTTAATATGAGAAAATCATGCTGCAGGCTTGAATACTTACAGAATTTAGCTGTCAGTCTCTTGATCCTCCTTGGCTGTGAGCTCTTAATTCTTCTGTTACTGCCAACTTTTAGTATAAGCCATTCTGCCCAAAACAAAAACCTTCTATCACACTTCTACTGACTCTGGTGAAGCAGGACTAAGCCGTTCTTTCTTGTTGACATCTATTTCCATCATCCATTTTACATGGTTTCACAGATTTCATATTATGATCGAAAAATAATTTCTGATTAATTTCTTTCACTGTGGCACTCTAAAACTGTACTCCTAGAAAGACAACAGCACTACCATATCAGTAATGCAAGTTTCAAGAGTGTAGCTGAAATGTTATCTAGTATAGATCGGATTAGAGAGCGGTGAAAACATAAACTACATCTTCAAATTCTTTCTCCCAAGCTCAATAGAATTCTTAAGTGATAAAAGGATAAACAACAGCCTACTGACCCCTACAATTACTAAGAATGTTAGGCTGCTTTCAGTTCACAGTTTCCTCTAGTATCAGGGTTCTCTGGTTACTTTTTAAAGTGAAACGGATTACTTGCAGAGGTTTCCTCCATTTAGATTGGGCTGACACAGGTTTGGTCTCTTCAAACTTATGAAGATATAGGTCCTACTGGTACAAATAAAATTAGCATTAATTCAGAAAACATTACGTTTGTTTTTGTGGCAGTTTGTCCTCATGCAGCAATCATCTCACCAAACCAGGCATAACTAGAATTAGACTTACTGATGGTGATCCCATAGAATTTGCTTCTACTTCCGCAGGTAAAACATAAAGCAAAACATTCTGAAACATAAAGTTAAAGGTTATACCATGAGACAGAGAACTGACTGTGGAGTAGGAGGCATCGGTTCAGTTGGCAGACCCAGTCAGTAAAGTAGTCTTGGTGGAGGAATAAGATGCAGCTATCTGACTCTCCCAGCAAGGTGTAAAGGCAGAGTTTTTGAAGGACTATGACCCATGGAAGAGAGTGGCAGCTACAGCCCTTCCACAGA